>NW_027527814.1:910584-920602 GCF_008692635.1 Crocuta crocuta
TTTACGGGGGGGGGGGGCCTGGGTGGTTCAGTCAGTTAAGCATCCAACTTCAGCTCAGGTCATGATCTCGAGGTTCATGGGTTCAGGCCCCACATCAGACTCTGTGCTGACAGCTCAGAGCCTGGAGCCTGCTTTGGATACTGTCTGTCTGTCTGTCTGTCTGTCTGTCTCTCTCTCTCTCTCTCTGCCTCTCCCTTACTTGTGCTCACTCGCATGCTCTCTCAGAAATAGACAAATGTTAAAAATAAATTCCTAATCAGCCTAAACCTCAGGGCACCTAGATGGCTCAGTTGGTTAAGCATTCAACTTCAGCTCAAGTCATGATCTCACGGTTCATAAGTTTGAGCCCTGTGTTAGACTCTTCACTGACACTGCAGAGACTGCTTGGGATTCTCAATCTCTCTGACCCTACCCTGCATGCACACTCTCTCTCAAAATAAATAAGTAAACTTAAAAAAACAAAAACAACCTTTGGAAAAAAAATATATAAAACTCAAAATTTTTGGTATCTATATACCCGTAAGGAATGTGAAAAGTCTACCATCTAAGTGACACATACATGATTTCACAGGACTTAGAATAACACTGGCACCACACAAATTGCACCCAGATAAACCCTTAAATATATTTTCATTAACTAAGCTAGAAAAGAAATCCCTACAGTAATATCATGTTTGGAAGGATGCCATGGACCAAGTTGGGTAGAGTAATACAACTCACAAAATGAAAGCCTACTTGAATGTAAGAAAGTTTGTGTATGGTGACCCCGAGAAACTACAATCAGTACCAAAAAAAGCTGTTCTATGAAGATTTCTACACCCTAATAAAAATAAACTTACAGAAAAACCTTTGGAAAAGAAAAGGCTCTTCCCAATAGCCTTAATGAATACTTTACCTAGACTTAGCTCGAACACTCCAGATTTATCTTGCCTTGACATAATACAAACTGTACCAACTGGTTTGGTGGCAGAACAGTGAGAAAGGGTGAAGGGGGCTCTACTCTACCCTCAACATGAGGCCTCTGAGCAAAAAAGAGCACTGTAATTTTTTTTTTTACAAATAGTTTATTGTCAAATTAGTTTCCACATAACACTCAGTGCTCATCCCCACAAGTGTCCTCCTCCATGCCCATCCCCCCCTCCCCCCACATCCATCAGTCCTCAGTTTTTGTCAGCATTCAAGAGTCTCTCATGGTTTGCCTCTCTCCCTTTCCCCCACCATTTCCGCCCTTCTTCTCCCCCTTGTTCCTCCGTCAAGTTCCTCCTAATCCTCCTATACGTGCAAACATATGATATTTGTCCTTCTCTGCCTGACTTATTTCGCTCAGCATAACACCCTCAAGGTCCATCCATGTTGCTACACATGGCCACATTTCATTGTTTCTCATTGCCATGTAGTATTCCATGGTATAGATAAACCACATCTTCTTGATCCATTCGTCTGTTGATGGACACTTAGGCTCTTTCCATGTTTTAGCTATTGTGGAGAGTGCTGCTATGAACATTGGGGTACATGTGCTCCTATGCATCAGCATTTCTGTATCCCTTGGGTAAATTCCTAGCAGTGCTATTGCTGGGTCATAGGGGTGTTCTATTGTTAGTTTCCTTAGGAACCTCCACACTGTTTTCCAGAGAGGCTGCACCAGTTTGCATTCCCACCAACAGTGTAGGAGGGTGCCCGTTTCTCCACATCCTCACCAGCATCTAGAGTTCTCTGATTTGCTCATTTTAGCCACTCAGACTGGCATGAGGTGGTATCTCAGTGTGGTTTTGATTTGTATTTCCCTGATGAGGAGGGATGCTGAGCATCGTTTCATGTGTCTGTTGACCACCTGGATGTCCTAAAAGAGCACTGTTATTAACAGCAACCAAATCACACTGAAACCTCAGAGACTCTGCTGCCTAGCCTTCCTCCAACTTCCTGGTTATTCCTTACAGAAATACTGTATACAGTAATGATCAAATTATCCACCTATTTTTAACAGTTTAGCTTTCTACTTTCCTATTCCACTTGAGTAATCTGCCCATTGGAAGTACTCCCTCCAATTCAGCTCCACCATCTATTTCCTACACTTTCCCAGAGAATACTGAAACTGACCAAGATAGCTGATTCAAGCAGCTTCCCCTCCGCCAACCAGCAAGGAGTAACACCGGATCCATCGCTAACTCGAGGTACTGTGGAAAAAATCAAGTCCCTAAGAAGCTTCCCTTCAGCTTTTCATCTTCCCTTGTTTACTTCTTTTTGGAGAGAGAGAGACAGCATGAGTGGGTAGGGGCAGAGGGAGAGACAGAGAGAAGAATCCTAAGGCTCCACGCTGCATCACAGAGCCCGATGCAGGGTTCAAACCCACAAAGCCAGGAGATCCTGACCTGACCAAAACTAAGAGTCAGACATTCAACCGACTGAGCCACCCAGGCGCCCCTTACTTGCTCTTTTTTAAGTCTCATATCTTGCAGATGGCTCCCTGGAGTTTTGTTCCTTTCTCTTCCAAATTCCATGCCTGCATCCCTTTCTACACCACTCAGACCCTCTGCCATTCTCTGCCTACTTGTCCAGCTCCTGTCAAATTAACTTTTCCTAGACAGGCACAACCCAAAAGAACTTAACTGCAACGATGAAAATGTTCTATGTGTATCTGTGCTGTCCATTATAGTAACCACTAGCCACTTGTGGCTACTGAGCACTTGAAACCTGGCTAGTATGACTGAAGAACTTAATTAAAAAAAATTTTTTTTTAATTAGGGAGATCTTTTTTTAAATGTTTTTAGTTATTTCTGAGAGAGAGAGACAGTGTGAGCAGAGGAGGGTCAGAGAGAGAGGGAGATACAGAATCTGAAGCAGGCTCCAGGCTCTGAGCTAGCTGTCAGCACAGAGCCCAATGTGGGGCTCGAACCGACGAACCGTGAGATCACGACCTGAGCCGAGGTCAGACGCTTAACCGACTGAGCCACCCAGGCGCCCCTTAAATTTTATTTTAACCAATTTAAACTTAAAGGTACATGGTAGCCACCAAAATGGACAATGTAATAGACTGTCCCTTTCCTGCTGCTACCACGTAAAACCTAAGGAATTACCACTTTTGACCCAATAGGGTGGCTACAGTCAAAAAGATAGATGATAACAAATGTTGGAAAGGATGTGCAGTAATTAAAACCCTCACATGCAGCAGCATAAAATGATGCAGCTGCTTTGGAAAACAGTCTAGCAATTCCATTTCAAATGGCTAAACACAGAGTTACCATATGATCTAGCAATTCTACTCCTGGGTTTATGCCCAAGAGAAATAAAAACATTTGTCCACACACAAACTTATGTACAAATGTCCATAGAAAGATTATTCATAATAACCACAAACTGGAAACAACCCAACAACCTCAAAAAATTCTCCCAAATTATATATATAATATATAACAGAGCATTTAGATTACTTTTCATTATCAGCACTTTTGTAACTGAATACCTATTACTATCTACTGAATACCTATTACTATCACTTAGTTCTATTTACATGCTTTCTGCATATAAAATAACTTTTTGTTTCAATTCCAAATGTCTATCAGTTGGTGAATGGATAAAGAAAATGTGGCATATCGATAGGACTATTATTTCAGCATAAAAAAGAAATGAACTACCACTACCAGGGTGCCTGGGTGGCTTGGGCAGCTGAGCCTTTGACTACTGGTTTCATCTCAGGTCATGATGTCATGGTTCTCTGGTTCGAGCCCTGCATCAGGCTCCATGCTATCAGCAGAGCCTTCTTGGGATTCTCTCTGCCCCTCCCCCACTGATCCTCCTTTTCTCTCTCTCAAAAATAAACAAAACTTAAAAAAAAAAAATTGAACTACCAACAGACAGTATGACATGGATGAATCCTGAAAACATTATACCAGATAAAAGAAACCATACACAAAGAACCATGTATATATGATTCCATTTATACAAACTGTCCAGAATAGGCAAATTCAGAGAGACAGAAAGTAGCTAAGAGTTGTCAGAGGCTAGGGTAGCAGAAATGGATACTAACTGCTAGTGGACACAGAGTTTCCTCTGGGGATGAAACGTTCCAGAATTAGATGATGATGATGGTGGTAAACTCTATGAATATATTGAAAACCACTGAGTTTTATGCTTTAAATGGGCAAATTGTATATATGGAATTATATATGTATAAATGGATAAGTGAACATCAAACAAGGACTTCTAGAAAGTAAATCCCAACACTGTAAAATGCCCAGTAAGATAAAGAAAAGGACTACAGTCTTGCAAAGATCTGAGAGGAGACAAGCCTCATAGCCAAAAGATTTAAAGATGCTGAGATACATTACTGGTCCAGGAACCTGGCAGCTTGAAATCTTAGGAGATCTTAGACTAGTAGTTCTCACCCACATTGGACCCAAAGCTCCCTTCCTATAACAGATACGTAAATACCCTTTACTACTATAAAAAAGAGAAGTATTCTGTAATAAAATAAATGTGAATTTTAATATCTGAATGTTCAAGCAATACTATACTAGGAACAAAACAGAAATCCACACCTCTAGGGGCGCCTGGGTGGCTCAGTTGGTTAAGTGCCCGACTTCAGCTCAAGTCATGATCACACAGTTTGTGGGTTCGAGCCCTGAGTTGGGCTCTGTGCTGACAGCTAGATCAGAGCCTGGAGCCTGCTTCAGATTCTGTATCTCCCTCTCTCTCTCACACACACAAAAATAAATAAAAACATTAAAAAAGAAAAAAAGAAAGAAATCCACATCTCTAAGTTAAATCACTGAACTTGACAACTGCAAATAGTCTTGACTTGGCCACATGGTGGTACTACAACTGAGATACCAGGCCATCTATCATGCATGCTATCAAGAATATGATTTTGGGGCCACGTGGGTGGCTTAGTCGGTTGAACATCTGACTTCGGCTCAGGTCATAATCTCACAGTCCGTGGATTTGAGCCCTGAGTCTGTGCTAACAGCCCAGAGCCTGAAGCCTACTTCAGATTCTGTGTCTCTCTCTCTCTCTAAAAAATAAACATTAAAAACAATAATAATAATAATAATAATAATGTGATGTTCTAACAGGATGAATCAAATTTAATGTGATGGTTAATTTTGCATGCCAACCTGACTGCTCCACAGAGTGCAAAGACTTTTGATCAAATTATCCTGGGTGTAAGGATGTTTCTTAATGAGATTAACATTTAAATTCAGTTTCTTGACTCCTTGAGTTGGGATGTCAGTCTTTTCCTGTCTTTGGACTCCAACTTGAAAAACTGGCTCTTCTTGGCTCTCAAGCCCCACTAATTTTCAGACTAGAATTTATACCATCAGTTCTCTTGGTTCTCAGGTGTTCTTCAGATTTGGACTGGAACTTACACTGTTGGCTCTCCTGGGTCTCCAGCTTGCTGACTGCAGATCCTGGTACTTCTCAGCTTCCATGATCATGTGAGCCAACTCCTTAGAGTAAATCTATTTGGCGGGGGGGGGAACCTGGGGTGGCTCAGTCGGTGACTTCAGCTCAGGTCATGATCTCACAGTTTGTGAGTTCAGTCCCATATCAGGCTCGCCTGCTGTCAGGGCAGAGATGGCTTCCAATCCTCTGTCCCTCTCAAACTGCCTTTCCTCCCCCTCACACTCTGTGTCTCAAAAATCAATAAAATATTAAAAAAAAAAACTTTTAAAAAATCTGTGTGTGTGTGTGTGTGTGTGTGTGTGTGTGTGTAGATCTGACTGGTTCTGTTCCTCTGGAGAACCCCAATAAACTTGGTAAAGCTGAGAACAAAACAATTTCTCCTCAATGTCTACAGTAACTGCATTCCTGGAAAATTCCATCTATACCAAAACTACGCTTAAAAAATGTATAAAATGGAATTCGATTCTCAGTCATAAGCAGTTATTTTCTATCTACGTAAATTATTCAACAAGATATTCCAAAGTTGTGGCAGATCACAAGAAAAATTTTGATTCTACAGAAATGACACTTCATTGAGTCTAGAATTCCATGACCCCATAAATTTCAACAGCAACCACCAACCATTGAGGCAGCTAAAACAGCTTGCATGATTTTCTAAAACAACCCCTATCTAAAGGTCTTCAAAAACAGATTATAATTCATCAGTAGATCTTGGCCCCTACCCGGTTAAGGAGGAACACTAACCCTCCTTAGAGAGTCTCTAGAGCCCCCCGAACATGGGAGAGATTACAGAGTGGAGGGAAAGGACCAGCATAGTTCACAGCACTTCAAGTGCCTGGAAGTTTAAAAAAGGGGTGGTGTGGCGTATGTAAGTAACTACTATCCCTTCCAGTCCTGCTCAGGGTTGTCATGTCAGCATCCACCTCCCATCCAGAGAAGTCAAGGTTTAGGGCCAGGTGGGGGGAGGGATAAAAAGCAGCTCACCTCACAGTAATAGTATGGATCCTGTGTCTCTATATATACTAAGAATAATCTCAAACTACAATAAATCCATGAAGTATGTTAGATGTAGTTCTCAAATAATATTTCTTCAAAACATCAAAATTGATGCACTGCTCCCAAAATAGGGCAAGGCACTGAAGGCCTTGAGCCTGTCCCATGGGGTAGGCATCATGTCCCAGCTGTGCAGTTTCCAGCACAGTTCACTGAATCATCAAAAGAGGCCACAAAGGCATTGCAGGGGCTCAGAGAGTGTAAGTAACTCTCCCTGGGTCAACTATTCTTAAGTGGCAGTAGTCTGAATCCAAATCCCACACCGGGCCCACCGTCCTATATGGCCCCCAGTGCAACCATAACCAAGAACTTCACAGGAATGTGCAGGGTTTGTTGTTGTTGTTGTTGTTTTTTAACATTTATTCATTTTTGAGAGACAGAGACAGAGCACAAGGAGGGTACGGGGCAAAGAGAGGAGACACAAAATCTAAAGCAGGCTCCAAGGTCTGAGCTGTAAGCACAGACCCAGGGCTCGAACTCATGGACTGAGAGATCATGACCTGAGTCGAAGTTGGACACTTAACCAACTGAGCCACCCAGGGACCCCAGGAATGTGCAGTTTTGATCTGAACAAATATTTCACAAGATATGAACAAAATGTAACAACACTGAAACTATACTGCCCAATCTGCCCCTTCTAGGGTTATCTACTTGTCCTATGGGTCAGTGTTGGTATTCCTGACCACATTATTTTTTTCATTTTGAAGGTACTATCATGTAATTTAATATAAAAACTATCTTTTTTAGAGCAGAAAATTTATCACCAGTTCTAAATCAGTATTATTAAGTTAGACCTACAAAGGTAAAACTTAGCTACTTTTTCATTTAAAATAATTATTTGTTAGGCATGGGCAGAGACACAGCTGCCTTCATTTTTTTAGAAATAACCCTGCATTTAGAGGGCTGCAGTCTGGGTGGCCAGAACTCTCATCAGGATGTCCTACTACTTGGGCTCCCCAGGACAGGATTTACAGCTCCAGGAGCCCTGCCTAAAGCTAATTACACATCCACAGCCACACAGGAAGCTTGAGCTTCCTTTACATCTACGAGATCACATAATTAAAACCTACTGAGGAAAACAAATAAAGGGCCATCTCTTACCTACCAGATATGGTAGATAAAATACTACTTAAAAATCAAACCACAGGGGCACCTGGCTGGCTCAGTCAGTAGAGCATTTTATTCTTGGTCTCAGGGTTGGGAGTTCGAGCCCCAATTTGGGTATAGAGATTACTTAAAAAAAAAAAAAAAAATCAAACCAAAGATCTTAAAAATGGAAAATATCTTGGAGGCCATTTATAGGAAATCCTGCATGAAGCATCACTGACAAAAATTCTTCTAGGTACAAGCATCTACTGTTGGAGGAGACTACTAAAAGTTATGAAATAAGTCATTGTTTACTCAACATTCACTGAATACTTTCTTTGTGCCATGGGAAATGCCAATTCTCTAGAACACTAGTCAAACAAGGCATAAATACATGGACACATAAACATAATTAAGACAAAATTACCCACTTTCAAGTAGCTCACAGTTTAGTGGAAGAAGCAAGATACATAAGCAGTGAAGAAAGACCCCAAGCTTCATAAATATTACTGAAAAAACAAGGAATATATATACAAGGCAAAATGGCAGTAGAAAGAGCTAGTCCTCAGTTCTGCCTATGGGGTGAGAGGCACACATCCCAGAGGTGTGAGAAAGCTTGGGCTCACTTGAAGGACTCTTAAGGTGTGGCTAGAACACCAAAATATCTAAATGAGGACTGGTGGGGAAGGGCCCAGTGGGCCAGTCAAACCCTGGCCTTCACCTGACACAGGAGGGCAAACCACAAATAGAGTAAAGTCAGTGTGGCCCTAAGTCGGATTTGTTAGTTCCTAAAGACAAACCTGGCACTGTCGTGGAGGAGGGACTGGGGGGCATAATACTATGGTAGGGCTTAGGCAAGAAAAAACCTGATAGGCGTCTCTAACTCCCTTTCTCTGACCTGGCTCCAAGCTCTCCACTCAACATAAAAGTACACTCTCACCCCACAGCTCTCTCAGGAGCTGAAGACCACCACAGCACTTCTCTATGCCTGCCTTTCTGCCGTATCAGTCCCATGAATCTTCAGATTCAGCGGGCACAGATGCTACACAGATCTGGTCTGGCAAGCAGAGCTCCTCTTAACTTAAAGGAAAAAAAACCCTGCTTTTCTAGGAGCTACCAGAGGCACATATTGAGTTCATGGTTACCTAATACATGTCTTTTTCACACAAACGGCCACTACACTGTTTTTCTTTTTTGCACCCCTAACATTTCATTATGAAAAATTTCAAACACATGGAAATATTGAAGGACGTATAAACACTTCACTTTTCTTCTTTTCATAGCTGTGTAATTTATATTCTGAAATAAATTTACACCTGTATATGATAAAATTTTCATTTGGTCAGATTCAGCTCAAGGCTGAATAGGATATCTTAAAATTCTGACTTTGACTTGAAACTCACAATTCTCCCTCGAACAAGTGCTATCCTCAATCTAAGTCACATGCCCATTCAGGATCCTTATCTACAATACAAGGAGGTTAGATTCTAAGGAATCTTGAAGGTTCCTTCCAACTCCAAAAAACTTCTAACTCAGTAAAATTCACAGTAGTGATGACAATGTTACATAAGACAGAGTAATGACAAAACTCCCTTCGGGTCTCAAAACAGTAGCAGAGTACTGAACTAAAATCAGGAGAGATGGGTGCAACTCCTTCCTCTCCTATAAGAGGAGCTGATAAAACCTAACTATGGGGACGCCTGGGTGGCTCAGTCGTTTGAGCGTCGGACTTCGTCTGGGTCATGATCTCACCGTTTGTGGGTTTGAGCCCCGTGTCGGGCTCTGTGCTGACAGCTAGCTCAGAGCCTGGTGTCTCTTTTGGATTCTGTGTCTCCCTCTCTCTCGGACCCTCCCCTGTTCATGCTGTGTGTCTCTCTCTCAGAAATAAAAAAAATTTAAAAATTTAAAAAAAAAACTAACTATGGGGGCGCCTGGGTGGCTTAGTCGGTTGAGAGTCCGACTTTCGATGAGGTCATGATCTCGCGGTTCGTGCGTTCAAGCCCCGCGTCCGGCTCTGCGCTGACTGCCAGCTCAGAGCCTGCAGCCTGTTTCAGTCTGTGACTCCCTCTCTCTCTGACCCTCCCCTGCTCACGCCGTCTCTCTCTCTGTCTCCTAGGGGAAAAAAAAAAAAAACCTAACTATGGAGTTGTTCTACAAAATAACATGTATAGATGAAGAAAAAGAACAGAAATCCTGACATACTTATTCCCGGAGAATTTACTTTGCCAGCACTCAAAAGTCAGAAAAACAGTGCAACAATCCAAGATCAGGATGGCACTTAATCTCAGTGATTCAGAAACCCCATCCTCCCAGAGCACCTGGCTGGCTCAGTCACTAAAGCATCCAACTCCTGATTTTGGCTCAGGTCATGAGATTAAGCCCCATGTCAGGATCAATGTTGAGCATGGAGACTGCTTAAGATTCTCTCTCTCTCTCTCTCTCTCTCTCTCTCTCTCTCTCTCTCTCTCGTGCGCTCTCT
>NW_027527814.1:920670-927165 GCF_008692635.1 Crocuta crocuta
CTCTCTCTCTCTCTCTCTCTCTCTCTCTCTCTCGTGCGCTCTCTTACTGCCCCTCCACCCCTCTCAAAATAAATGAATAAACATTTAAAAAACAAACAAAAAAAGAAACTCCATCCTCCCCAACCACCCACCTATGAAGAGCATGCCAATCAAGTTTCAGAAATAATGCCAAAAGAACCTTGAAAATTTATCTTAACTGTCATGATATTACATCAACAAGGATCCATCCTGCATAGAGAACACAGACTGCCTTGGGAACTACCAGAGAGCTGAGGCCCATCCCTCACTGAGAAGCACCTTCAGCCCCGGCAGAGTGAGGGAAAGGAACCCTTGAAGGCAACTACAGGGGCATGCCCTAACTCTACCTCCTAGAATCAAACCTGGATCTTGATACTGTCACTTCTTTTTCCTTTGAACTCCTCTTATTCACCTCCAATTAGAAACTTTTTTCGTTATGCAAAATGTACTATTTAAAACTATTTTAATTATTATTTGATTTTTAAATCTACTGTGCTCCTTTAAAACAAATAGTATCCCAGAGACTGCCCTACCTTGTTCAACAAATCTGTATCCCTAGGCAAATTACTCCACCTCTCTGAAATCTCAGTTTCCTCATATGTAAAATGGGCTGCTAATGCTACCTACCTTACAAGGATGTTAAGAGGATTCAATGAAGTAATGAACCTAAAGTGCTTAGCAGGGTTGACAGCCCACAGTAAAGATGGATAAATGTGGGCTATCATAATGTAGAAGAACACACTGCATGCCCCAAGTATGACTAATGCCTTATTAAAATAAAAGCAGCAATTCAAAAGACACTTTGTAAGAGAAACCCTTTATAAGGAACGACTAAAGACTGTTTATACTCACTACTTACATTAAATTACATACTATTGCGCACAGATGTCAACAAACAACACTTGCTTCTGGTACTTTCCCACTGAAAATTATAGATCAGGAAATACTCAAAATATATGGTAGGAGTTTACTCGAATGATAATCAAGAAACCTGCATTGTGGTTGCAAGCCTGACAAGTCTGCATGACGTTGATAAGTCATGCTACCTCTGGGAGCCTCGTTTATAAGGCAAGGAGGATGGATTAGGATTTTTGAGAAATTCAAAAATTCTATTCCATAACTTATATCATTTAGAACCAGGAATCGAAATTACTTTTAAAAAGGAAACTGCTGGGAGCCTGGGTGGCTGAGTCGGTTAAGCATCTGACTTCAGCTCAGGTCATGGTCTCACACACAGTTCATGAGCTCGAGCCCTGATTTGGGCGAGCCCCGCTTCTTTCTCTTTCTCTTTCTCTCTCTCTCTCTCTCTCTCTCTCTCTCTCCTCCCCCACCCCCAACAGCCCCTTGCTCACTTGTACCCTCTCTCAAAATAAAAAAATAAACAAATAAAGGAAACTGCTTATTAGTTATGATTTTTTATTCCTATCAATATCCCACTGAAAATCCAAAAAGGGTTTCAACCAAAACAATCTAGGGGCACCTGGGTGGCTCAGTCAGTTAAGCATCCAACTTCGGCTCAGGACATGATCTTGCAGTTCGTGAGTTCGAGCCCCACGTCAGGCTCCGTGCTGACAGCTCAGAGTGTGGAGCCTGCTTCAGATTCTGTCTCCCTTTCTCTGTGCCCCTTCCCCACTCACACTCTTATCTCTGTCTCCTTCTCTCTCTCACAAATAAATATTTTTAAACATTTAAAAACAACAATCTAAATATATTTCTCCCTTATTTCACAAACTCCGTGTTTGAAATGTAGGGATCATATTAAAATTGTAAGTTAAGAACAAACTTAAAATGCTGAGAAGGAATCACACAGTCAAGGGAAATTTCGGAAACTAACCACATCAGAGTTACTAAATGAATCAAAACCAAGAACCAATCTTATCAAAGCATGTGTACTACAAAAACCAAAAAAAATGGTGAAAAGAAATTCAGTAAGAAATGTTTTAATTAGATAAATCATAATGCAACAGACTGATCCGATACTGAATTCCTCAACACATACGTGTTTCTAACCCTTCTTTTGTGAAATGACACAGAATCAGAGAAGTGCATTGAAAGACAGAGTTGGAGTGGGGCGTCTGGGTGGCTCAGTTGGTTGGCGTCCAACTTTGGCCCAGGTCATGATTTCGCCTTCCTAAGTTCGAGCCCCGCATCAGGCTCTGTGCTGATAGCTTGGAGCCTGGAGCTTGTTTCAGATTCTGGGTCTCCATCTCTCTCTCTCTCTCTGCTCCTCCTCCACTCACACTCTGTCTCTCTCTCAAAGATAAAATAAACATTAAAAAAAAAAAAGACATACTTTGAACAAGACTCCATTGAAAAAGTCAAGACTTACTCAGAGGAAAAGCCCTATCATGTCAAAAAACTGCACATGTGCAAATGGGTATATACACAAGATGCACAAAACAGGAACAGGAAGGAGACAGAAGCCAAAGTGAAATACCTTTGGATGTGTAATTCTTAGTCTGGATCCACATATAAAAGTCCATTACTGTCCCCAATACTTCAGTGCTTACTGACTAAGGAGCCTGTCAACACGATACCTTCTCTCTTTTATTTAGGAGAGAGACAACATGCATACATGTGAGCTGGGGAGAGGGGCAGAAAGAGAGAGAGAGAGAGAGAGAGAGAGAGAGAGAGAGAATCTTAACCAGGCTCCAAGCTCAGCGAGGAGGTCAACGCATGGCTTGATCCCATGACCCTGCAATCATGACCAGAGCCAAAATCAAGAGTCAGACGCTCAACCAACTGAGACAACCAGGCACCCCCTTCTCATTTTTAACACCTCTTTTTTAAAGTATATTTATTTAAGTAATCACTATACCCAATGTAGGGCTCAAACTCACCACCCCAAGATCAAGAATTTCAAGCTCTCCTGACTGAGTCAGCCAGGCACCCCAATACCGATTTTATTTCATGCCTAAAATCAGGGTTTAATTCTGAACTAATGTGCATGCTGAATATGGTAGTTTGTCTTATCATGGTACTGTTTCCAGAAATCAATGATCCACATAATGACTTAGTGAGGAAAGGTGGCCTTAAGATCCAACTCTCCTCCACACTTCCACCTCCAGCCCTGAGAAGGAAGTAACTTCACCCCTATGTCCTCTTCCTTACCCTAGGAGTGCACCACCCTTAAACACCCTCACGGTCACAGAAGAAGGAAAAAATAGCTTCCTCTCCAATTTCCCCCACTTTCCCCTCTTAGCTTCCTCCTTTCTCTTTCTGGCCACGCTCTATGAAGGGAGCATCAACAGGAGAAAGGCGACACTGACTGGCCATGCCCAACTGGACACTGAAGTTAAAATAAGGAGCTAATGGTAAGCAGGGCCAGCACAGCCCCAAGAGGAAGGTCATGGGCTAAGTCAGACTGTAGTGGAATGGGATAAAAAGCTGAGTAGATGAATGATAAAGACCTTTTCAAAACTTTGGGTTTGTTAAGGGGAGAATGTCAGAGAGTCATGAGGACGTGGAAACACTTTGCTGGTTTTGCTGTTGTTGCCTGGAGACCGTCAGCCGGCAAGCGAAAAAGGTCGGTGTGCTGCACATCATCGCCCTACGTGCTGGAAAGGAGGAAGAAACTGGGGTTAGAGAGGTAAACAGCTTGCCCAAAGCCTGAGCTCTTTCCACTAAACCATAACTGATAGACAGAATGCTTAGAAAAGGAGTTAATTATCAGCAACAGAAATTCAAAAGCACAACTCTGTGTCCATTTGTTTTTGGCCAGAGAGGGGTCCACTCATATTAATTTATGATTTCTCTCTATTACTCTACAAGACTTAACACAAGGAAATCATTAGAAACTAGAAGCTCCCTGGAGTTTTCAAACCTAGAGCCATAAATTTTAATCTTAATGCTTTCCAAATAACAAAAAATATTATCTTTTTTATTTTCACTTAAATTCCGGTTAGTTAACAGTGTAATATTAGTTGCAGGTATACAATATAGTGATTTCGCCCTTCCATTCCTCACCCCATGCTCATCACAAGGAGTGCACTCCTTAATCGCCATCACCTGTTCAGCCCATCATCCTGCCCACCTCCCCTTTGGTAACCATCAGTTTGTCCATTTGTTCCCTATAGTTAAGCATGTGTTTCTTGGTTTGTCTCTTTTTCTCTTTTCAAAAAACCTAATCTCATACCAAGACCTCTTCAGATCCATTTCTGGAGATCTCTCTTTTTAATAGAAGCTGCCGAAAGGCCGTTAAACTGACAATACTTAACATTCCAGACAAGTGACAAAGCTGGAAGAGGACAGCCTGAAAGAATTTTTGGCTACACTACACAAATGATTTTTCCAGATTTAGTCCAAAACAAATTAGTTTCCAAAGTTCAAACTCCCAGAATGCAAGAAATTTTGAGTCTCTTCTGGCCATTCCCTCCTAAGCCAAGGTTTGTGAATATTTATTTACAAAACGAAAACGTTTATTCAGGACCCCTTCAAACCATGGCTTTATGTTCAGAGTTTTGGCAGGCAGTTATACGCTTGCACAATGCTATATTCATAAAATAAACTGTGAGCCATATTTTTAATTAAAAATACCAATATGATATGCTTTTACATTTATAACAAACTCTGATCTGAAACACAAAATGGAAGTATTTTCTTTGCACTTCACTAATCATTCTATGTAACAATGTAAAAAATCCTTTAAAAATAAGCTTGGGACGTCTGGGTGGCTCATGACTCAGTTGGTTAAAGTGTCCAACTTCAGCTCAGGTCACAATCTCATGATTCATGAGTTCGAGTTCTGCATCGGGCTCTCTGCTGACAGCATGGAACCCCCTTCAGATCCTCTGACCCTCTCTCTCTCTGCCCATCCCCTGCGTGTTCTTTCTCTCTCAAAAATAAACATTTTAAAGAATAAGCTTATAGGGGAGCCTAGCTGGCTCAGTCGGTAGAGAATGTGACTTTTTTAAAAAAATTTTAATGTTTATTTATTTTTGAGAGATAGAGAAAGAGCGTGTGTGTGTGTGAGCGGGAGAGAGACAGTGAGAGAGACACGGAATCTGAACCAGGCTCCAGGCTCTGAGCTGTCAACATAGAGACAGACGCGGGGCTCAAACCCATGAACCGTGAGATTACGACCTGAGCCAAAAAGACAGAGGCTTAACCAACTGAGACACTCAAGCACCCCAAATGACTCTTGATTTCAAGAGTTATGAGTTCAAGCCCCACATTGGGCATAGAGCTTACTTTAAAAAAAAATTTTTTTATAAATTAAAATAAATAATACAAAGAAGCTTAAATTTCTAGATTTGAACCACTTCACTAGAACAACCAAAATGAGAAACAGACTAAGTGTCAGTAAGGACAGGACACCTGGAACTCTCACACACTGCTGCTGTAAGAATAAAACTTACTGCTACTCCGAAAAACATTTTGGCAGTTTCTCATAAACTTAAACACATAGTTACCATATAACCCAGTAATTCCAACCCCAGGTTATTTATCGAAAAGAAATTAAAACTTATATCCACACAAAGGCATACACAAATGTTCACAGCAGCTTTTAAAATATGCATACAGGGGTGCCTGGGTGACTCGGGTCTGTTGAGCATCCAACTCTTGATTTCGGCTTAGGTATGGATCCCAGGATAATGGGATCAAGCCCCAAGTCTGTCTCTGTGCTAAGTGGGAGGCTGCTTAAGATCTTTTCTCTCTCTCTCTCCCCGCTCTGCTCCCTCCCTGACTTGCACTCTCTTTCTCTCTAAAATAAAATTTAAAACTTAAAAAGTTAAAAGTTAAAAATAAATAAAAATACAGAGGCACCTGGGTGGCTCACTCAGTTAAGCATCTAACTTAGGCTCAGATCACCAACTCACAGCTTGTGGGTTTGGGCCCCTTGTCAGGCTCTGTGCTGACAGCTTAGAGCTTGCAGCCTGCTTTAGATTCTGCGTCTCCCTCTCTCTCTCTCTGCCCCTCACCCACTCACACGGACTCTCTCTCTCAAAAAAATAAATTAAATAAATAAATACATATAATACCTCCAAACCAGAAACAACCAAAATGCCCATCAACAGGGAATGGATAAACAAACTGTGGTATAGCTATATAATAAAATAAAACTCCACAAGAAAAAAGGAAGAATCCACTGATAACAGCAATAGCATAGATGAAGCTCAAAAACATTATGATAAGCAAAAGCATATGAAACTAAGAGTCAGACACTTGGTCGGCTGAGCCACGGCCAGCTAAGCATCCAACTCCACACTGTTAGTGTGGAGCTTGCTTAGGATTTTCTCTCTCTCCGCCCCTCCCCTGCTTGTAAGCGCAAGTACACAAGCATTCTTTCAAGATAAATAAACTTTAGAGGCGCCTGGGTGGCTTAGTCGATTGAGCATCCGACTTCGGCTCAGGTCACAATCTCACCATTTGTGAGTTCAAGCCCCGCATCTGGCTCTGTGCTAACAGCTCAGAGCCTGAAGCCTGCTTCTGATTCTGTCTCTCTCTCTCTCTCTCTCTCAAAAATAAACAAACATT
>NW_027527814.1:927250-934546 GCF_008692635.1 Crocuta crocuta
GCATTTTGATAAATTAAAGAAGCCTGATCTATTCCATTTACATGAAATTCTACAAAATGCAAACTTTTCTACAGTGACAGAAAGTAGATCAGTGGTTGCTTGGGGGTGGAGGAAAGGGAAATTAATTGAACAAGATAAGGGAAATTAATTGAACAAGATATAAGGGAACTTTTGGGGGTTATGGAAATACTCTGTATCTGGATTGAGGTGCTGCTAATATGGCTGTATACATTTTTCAAACCCCACCAAACTGTACATTTAAAATAGAAGGATTTTGTTGTATACAAATCATATTGTAATGTTCATCTTTTAAAAATACAATAAGTTCCTAAATGCTCAATTAAAAAAATCAAAACTTTAGATCTGAGAATTGTTTTGTCAATAGCACAAAGGAAGTCTTTCTAAACTAGTTAAAATAGATTAGAATTTGAATTGGGTTTAATAAAAATGAAATCCTTTTCAACAAGCATTTCACTAGTTAGATAAAATGAAAATTAATAAAATTGCTAAAGAGTTTTTTCCTTGTGTCTACTGAGTATAAGGTCGTGGTCTCAATAGTGGGAATTTTGCCCCCTAGGGGACCACTGGCACTGTTTGTAGATATTTCTGGTTGTCACGATAGAGTGGTGGTGCTACTGGCATCAAGTGGGTAGAGGCCAGGGATGCTCTAACCACTCTATAATGCACAGAACAGCCCCTTTCAACAAACAACTATATGGCCCAAAATATCAATAGGGTCAGGACTAAGAAACCTTGGTGTATAGGGATTGGTTTAAACCTTGAAGGGAAGACGTCTATCTTTCTGCACCTTACCATATACAGGGTCACATTTGCATAGACATTCTGTTAAGAAAGCAACTCAAGAGAACTGGCTGATAGGAAGGGAATGTCTCTGCCACAGGGCCTTATTACTACCCTGGATTTCCATCCACATTTCCTGGGAAAGGGCAGAGAGGTCAAAGAAGGGCTCTCTCTAATCTCCTAGAATGAAATGTCAGAAGGAGCCACAGGGCCTCATTGCTTACCTGTACTTCCTTCTGCAGTCCCCTAGCTGCCTGGCAGAGACTGACCACCCCAGAGGGGATGTATGCCAAACTCCACCGTTCTCCAATCCCTCTGAAACTTCGCTGCCAAGAGGAAAAGAAAAACCTGCAGGCACCAAGCACTATGCTGGAAATTTCACACACATCATTTTATTCAATTGTCCTTCATCTACGGAGATGGATGTGATTATCAAGTCCACTGTAAAAAGGATAACCTGAGCCTTCACAGCTGGCAAATGTGACAGCAGGGATCTGAATCGGTCTGACTCTAAACCCTGTGCCATTCCACCACAACTGGGGAATTCTCTGGATTGTCTTTCTTTATCTCAGGGGGTGGCCTGTACAGTGAGACTCCAGAGGGCCTCTGGTATGCCTGATGTTTGGAGATGTTTAACTATGGTGAAGATATGTCTTGCCAAGACTTATAGCATTCCTTCTTCTCCAACCCCACCATGCCTACCAGCCCACCTCCATCCTATTTCTGTTTTGGGAAAAAGGATAGCCTGACAACTACCACAGCCTTCTGACATCCTCCCAACCCACAATGCTCCCACACCATAACTGTTTCTCCACACTGAAGCACAAAGTCCACCCTCCCACTCCACAGTGGCAGGTAATGCCCCACTCCCTGTTTCAGACCAAATGCCCCAGTGACCAACACATGTCCTCCAGAACTCAGCTCCCACCCACCCTCCCCACCTGGTTTCCCATTTTATACACAAACATAGCTATGCTCTTCCAAACAGCCATACTTCTGCTCCTACCATTACCTATCCCTGAGAGCCCCTTACCATCTTCTTGCCTGAGAAATAGCTGCTCACATGTCACATCAAGATTTAGCTCAAAGACATCTCCTGGTACTTCCACCACAGCAATCACCTCACTGCATTTTATCTAGGCAACATATGGTACACAATTAAACAACAAAAAAAAATTGCTGTTTATCTCAAATTTAAATATAATTGGGCATCTGTAGTTTCTCTGGCAACCCTAGGCCTGGCACATAAACCCACAAATAGGGAGGAAATGAAAGGCACCAGTGGGGAAGGGAGCAAAAGAACACAAGAAGATAAAAAAAAGTGAATCATGACCAAAAAAGATGGACAGAAGTTTTATGCCATACTCAGCAAGAATGTGAAAAGTCCGAATCCCCCAGCTTGATATCAGTCCTCCACAAAACAGCCTGACCTACATACAATTCCAAAACCAGTGTCTGGGACTCTTCTCCAAACAGCCTAAGTTTAGAGCAGCAGGTTTATTTCTCTTTCACGAATCCAGCACTGGTCACTCTGCCTTATTCACGTAGCTCCCACTAGCTGATATGTTCTTCCCTCAACTCCAATGTCCATTCACTGAAAATGCCTCCTCCTTCAAAGCCGATCTCAAAGGATGGATACAGCTCAAGTACCCTCGAGGTCTATTTCAGACAACCTACGGCACTGATAACAACGTCCACACCTGGTCCCCACCTCCCCACCCCCCACCTCTCAAGGGCCCAGGCACTTAGACTGTAACTCGTTCAGCACTTATCAACATTATCTTCAGATGCAGTTGTATAGAGACTAGTCCCACAGGCCTCATGAGGATGCAAATGCTCATTTACAAAGCAGGGCAGGGTAAGTCCCTTAAAGATATCATTTAAGAACTATACAGAGAATGGAACCAAACACCCAAAAAAGAAGACAAAAATCAAAGCTATGAGGTGAACTGCCCAAATCACTGCTGAAAAGGACATGTGTGTCAAAAGCAAATCCTAGTAAAGTCTTTCTAGACAGGCCACTTAACCACCTATTACACAGTTTACAGCCTGTTATGAGACATCCTGTAACTTGAGTGTAGAAATTCTGCTCACTGATTAGTGGTAGGATAAGGATATAAGAGGGAAAAGAGAAAAACAGTGGAAAGCACTTCCTTCTGAGTTCAAAATGTCATAGTCCACACTTCCTTGTTAAAATGCTGAGATATATTGGGGCGCCAGGGTGGCTTAGTCAGTTAAGCGTCCGACTTTCGTTTAGGTCATGATCTCGCGGTTCGTGGGCTCGGGCCCCGCGTCGGGTTCTGTGCTGACTGCCAGCTCAGAGCCTGGAGCCAATTTCGGAGTCTGTATCTCCCTCTCTCTCTGACCCTTCCCTCCTCACGCTGTCTCTCTCTCTCTCCTAGAAATAAATAAAATTTTTAAAAAAATATTTAAAATGCTGAAATATACCATTTAACTCAATTACACTGATTTTGCTGTTGCCAATTTAGGATCATACTGTTTGTCNATTTAAAATGCTGAAATATACCATTTAATTCAATTACACTGATTTTGCTGTTGCCAATTTAGGATCATACTGTTTGTCTTCAATGCTCATGCAATAAACATCAATGACATATCAGAATTTCAGTAAAACATAACCAATCAGGTATTAAGAATACAGAACATTTAAAATATGTTTCTTTTAATGTTTCATTCCAATTTTTTAAAAAGTAAAATTTCAGAACACTGCTACATGATGTTATTAGCAAGCTAAATTTCAGTAAAAGGTTATTAGTAGCATATTTTAAGAATAACAGATTCCATGGGGCGCCTGGGTAGCCCAGTCAGTTAAGCAACTTCAGCTCAGGCCATGATTTCACGATTCGTGAGTTCGAGCCTCAAGTCAGGTTCTGTGCTGACAGCTAGCTCAGAGCCTGCAGCCTGTCTCCGGATTCTGTGTCTCCCTCTCTCTCTGTCCATACCCTGCTAACGCGGTCTCTCTCTCAAAAATAAATAAAACATTTAAAATATTTTTTAAAAAATAAAAGAATAAAACAATAACAGATTCACAGGGCTCCTGGCTGGCTCAGTTGGTAAAGCGTCCAACTTCGGCTCAGGTCATGATCTCATGGCTCATGAGTTCAAGCCCTGCGTTGGGCTCTGTGCTGCCAAGCTCAGAGCCTGGAGCCTGCTTTAGATGCTGTGTCTCCCTCTCTCTCTCTCCCCTTCCCCTCCTCATGTTGCACTCTCTCTCTCTCAATAAATTTTTAAAAAATTAAAAAAAAAATAATAAGAGATTCCCATACATTATCACAGCATCTTACCCCCAACTCAGTGATGGAAATCTTCAAATTCTGATATAAGGCTCTGGAGACAAGTCAAAGAAGAGAGACTTTCAACTCAGGAGGTTGCTTAAAAAATACAGCTGTTTTCAAATTTGAAAAGATCCAGAAGGCAGGAATAGGACTAGTGAACGAAAGTTATCAAGAGGCGGACTCCAGGACAGCTAATAATCAAAGATGCCCCTACACTAAATGAACTGCCTTGAAAGTAGTTGGATCCTCCTCCTCACTCTTCAAAAGTCTTCTAGTGGGGCAGGTAGGGCTGATTTATCACAGGACATCAGTGAAAATGGGAAGTTCCTACACTGACCTCAGTTAGCTGGGTATCAGACATTCACGATGGTTCATCACTAAACCATCCAAACAGCAGTGGGATAAATTCAATTATTTTAAAAAGCATATATGGTAGTTTGGCAGGAAGAGTTCTCCTAGCTTACTTTCTCACTTGCTTGTACCTGATGCAATCTTTTTTCAGTTCAGCTACCCTTACCATCTGAAACTCGCCAAGCTCATTTCTGACACAGCATGGCACAGAGATTTAATCACTGAAAAATATCTAAAGTCTGGGTTTCTGACAATTTTTTTAAGTACATAGACAAAAGATAAACCAGTACTGCTATGCAGAAATTCATCAGCCATCTGAAAGATAACAGGTCTTTTTCTTCTTGATCTCCCTAATCTCTGAAACCACTTTCAAAGATGTGTGGTGACTAAGAAGTCTAATGACCCTTTCTGAGAAGGCACTCTGATATCAATACAGAACCTACCACTGCTTACCACCCTCTCTGCCCATCTGTAGTGTATAACTCCTTTGGCTGTGCAAACACAGTGCCTACACAGCTTTTTCTATGCAAAATTTTGCACAATCACCTGCAACTGGGAACGAAATAGGGTAAGAACCCTGGGTGCTTATCTCCATGGATATAAACCTGGGTGAGACAGTAAATACTGCATTAGCCTTTCATCAGAGAATCTCATACTTACATAATAAACCTCTCCTTAGCCTACCATCCTAGTGTACACTGTTCAATTTTCATTTCCAGTTAAAAAAAAATCTTCTGGGGCACCTGGGTGGCTCAGTCAGTTGAGTGTCTGACCTCATTCACGTCATGATCCCACAGCTCATGATTCAAGCCCCATATCAGGCTCACAGCTGTCATGACAGCACAAAGCTGGCTTCGGATGCTTTGTTCCCCTCTCTCTGCTTCTCCCCCCAACCCCCGCCCCTGCTCATACGCGCTCTCACGCGCTCTCTCTCTCTGTCTCAAAAATAAACACACATTTGAAAAAAATCTCTCTAGGAATAGTATTGGAAAAATTATAAATTCCAAATCCATTCTTTATTGTGACCTGATTTTAAATAATACAGAAGGAGGGGCACTTGGCTGGCTCAGTTGGTAGAGCATGCAACTCTTGACCTCAAGGTTGTGAGAGCCTCATGCTGGGTGCAGAGATTACTTAAAACCAGAATATTTAAATAAATAAAATAAAATAAAATAAAATAAAATAAAATAAAATAAAATAAAATAAAATAGGAGTGCCTGGGTGGCTCAGTCAGTTAAGCGTCCGACTTTGGCTCAGGTCATATTCTCGCGGTTCGTGGGTTCAAGCCCCGTGTCGGGCTCTGTGCTGACAGCCAGCTCAGAGCCTGGAGTCTGTTTCAGATTCTGTATATCCCTCTCTGTCTGACCCTCCCTTGCTCATGCTTCTCTCTCTTTCCCTCAGAAATAAATAAGACATTAAAATTTTTAAATAAAATAAAATAAAATAAAGCAATATTTGGGCCATGTGGGTGTCGCAGTTAATTGAGGGTCTGACTCTTAATTTTCGACTTAGGTCATGATTTCATGGTGTGTGGGGTCAGGAGCCTGTCAGGCTCCATGCTGACAACTCAGAGCCTGCTTGGGATTCTCTCTCTCTCTGCTCCTACTACCCCCTGTCAGCATGCATACACACGTGTACTCTCTCTCTAATAAATAAATTTAAAAATTAAGTAATACAGAAAAAAAATTAAGTAATACAGAAGGAATAAGGATGCATTCTAAATGTCAGAAAAACGAACCAAAGAGAATTATCATTAAATATTATCAAAAGACTGTTCCACCACAAAAAAAAAAATTAATGTTTGCTTATTTTTGAGAGAGACAGAGTGTGAGCAGAGGAGGGGAAGAGAGAGAGGAAGACAAAATCAGAAGCAGACTCCAGGCTCCAAACTGTCAGCACAGAGCCCAACGTGTGGCTCAAATTCACTAACCATGAGATTATGACCTGAGCCAAAGTTGGATGCGCAACCGACTGAGCCACCCGGGTGTCCCATGTCCCACTTTTAAAACCTGCCCATTCTCCAGGCTACAAAGTACTTCAACCTTATGACAAGTACATTCTAGCTGAAAGGCAGCAAAAAATTAAGACTTTTAGTCAGAAACTGTGGCTTAAATCCAGGCATGGCCACTGGTTAACTCTGTACTTAACCTCATTTATAAAATTAAGGAAAATAATAGTTGTCCTAATTACCTTAAGATGTGTTATGAGAGGCCCATATTTAATGAAAGATACACATGAAATGTATGCTTTTTCAGCTCTGCTGTAGATGCTCATCAGATTCCACAGTACTATTAACATAAACTTCATAAACCTTATGAATTAAATTAGTTTTATAGATACAGTTTTGGAACCCAATGCAACTAAGCACATGTGTGATGGGAGAAGGAGTCAGAGCAAAGCTGAGAGGAAGTGACTAAGACTCCCAGTACAAGAAAAAAAAAGAACCCCAATAAAGCTAGACAGCTTTTTTTTTTTTAATGTTTTATTTATTTCTAGGAGAGAGAGAGAGATAGCGTGAGCAGGGGAGGGTCAGAGAGAGAGGGAGTCATAGACTGAAACAGGCTCCAGGCTCCGAGCTAGCAGTCAGCACAGAGCCCGACGCAGGGCCCGAACCCACGAACCTCGAGGTCATGACCTAAGCGAAAGTCGGATGCTTAACTGACTAAGCCACCCAGGCGCCCCAAAGCTAGACAGCTTTCTGATTGACATTTATATTCTCTACTGAACCTTCAAGAAACACAAAATTTATTTTTTTTTAATTTTTTTTTAATGTTTTATTTATTTCTAGGAGAGAGAGAGAGAGAGAGACAGCGTGAGCAGGGGAGGGGCAGAGAGAGAGGGAGTCACA
>NW_027527814.1:934553-934949 GCF_008692635.1 Crocuta crocuta
AGGTTCCAGGCTCTGAGCTGGCAGTCAGCACAGAGCCCGACGCGGGGCTCGAACCCATGAACCGTGAGACCATGACCTAAGCGAAAGTCGGACGCTTAACCAACTAAGCCACCCAGGCGCCCCAAGAAACACAAAATTTAGCATGCCGGCTGGCTCAGTTGGGGGAACATGCAACTCTTCATCTTGGGGTTGTGAATTCGAGCCCCATGTTGGATGTAGAGATTACTTAAATAAATAGAACTTAAAAAAAAAAAATTACTCTAGAGCATCTGGGTGGCTCAGTCAGTTAGGCTGAAACTCTTGGTTTCGGCTCAGGTCATAAACTCACAACCATGGGTTCAAGGCCCGCATTAGGCTCTGCAATGACAGCACAGAGCCTCCTTGGGATTTTCTATT
>NW_027527815.1:0-4514 GCF_008692635.1 Crocuta crocuta
AGGATGTTCAGTTATGGGTTTTTTTTTTCCTTTTTCCATTTTTACTTCTTAGCATTTCCATTTAGAAAAAGGTTTATTGACCTATGACATACTGATTCTTTCCCCACCGTGCTGAGTCTACTGACAAGACCTCACTTCTATTACTGTGTTTCGATTTTCTAGTATTCCCTTTCTTTCTCAGAATTTCCATCTCTCTGCTTACATTACCCATCGGCTTTTGTATGTTGCTATTTTTCCATCAGAACCCTTGACATATTAAATCATAGGTATTTTAAACTCACTGTTTGACAATTCCAACACGTGTGTCATATCAGAGACTGGCTCTGATGCTTGCTTTGTCTCTCCATTCTCTTAAATTTTGTCATGATTTGCAATTTTTTTTTTTTTGAAAGCCAGACATGTTCTTCTGGGTAGTATGACCTGACGTCAATAGACATTTAGTGTGAATATTTATGTTAATCTGGCTAGGAACAGGGCTGTGTTTTATATTGGCTGTGGCTATAAGTGCTAGACACTTCCAGTTCCTCGAGTGTCCTCCTGTTGGTCCCCTCTCGTGAATTTGGGCTTCCCAAATCACTCCTGCTCACAGAGAATCTGCAGTTTTGCAGTGCTTTCAAGCTATAATCCATGGTTATTTCTTGGGAACCCCACTGATGTGGGTAAGGTGTGGGGAGAGGGAGGTGAGTCTAGAGCTTCATGATTAAATCTCTTGTCTTTTAGTGGGGCCTTGTCTCTGGGCTGCAGCATTCACAGGTGTTTCTCCAGTGGTGTTACTTTCTACCATGCCCTCTACCCTTTCCTTGGCAGCAGGATTCTCAAGTTAGTTCCTGGTAGGCTTGGCCCCCTATTCCCTGTTCTGTTTCCCTTAGGTGAGACAGGAAGCAAGGAGATGGGCCTCTGTGTGGGAGGAATACCCTTCCTCTGCCTAGGGTGAAGCTCTAGCAGTCTTTTCCCTGGAGAGTAGGCCTTTGTCGTGGACAAGACTCTGGGGGTATTTTGGCAATGATGACTCTTCCTCTCTCCCAGCCATGCACACTAGAGCATCTTTCTCAGAACTTCACCATGAAAATCCATTTCCTAGAGTGAAAGACCATGAACATGTGGATGGCCCCTAAGACTCCAGGGGCTGAAGTGGGAGTGGGGGCAGGGTAGAGATGTGGTAGGGGAAGCATATTCTCAGTCTCCTGCTAGTCCACACTCAGCTTCAAGCAACTCAACTTATTTGCCATTTAAGCACTCTTACCAGTTCATGACTGCAGAGGATTCTGATCCAGGAAAGCAGAGCTCAGTGTTGACACTTTGAATTCAACACTCTCTCAAGATTTGATGTGGTGGGTTTGCCCTGCTACCTCAGTTCTCAGATGAGTTGAAAAATTAGGTTGATTCAGCTTTTCCAGTGTTTACATGTTTTAAGGAGGGATTGGTGATTTCTACCCTGTTTGATATGTTGGAGCTGAAACCAGAAGTCTCATTTGTGGCTATTTTTGAAACATAGCGCAGTCATTATAAGCCTCTGACTTGCAAATATCATGGAAAGTACCAAGAGAAGCAGATGCAAGTCGAAAGTAGTGGTCTTAGGGAGCCAGTGGGAAGAGTGTAGGATTTGTGGAGGGAAGAGTGATGGGGCACAGGGTGGGGAAGGTGTGGAGGGGTTGGATTTAGAATCAAGTGATTTCTACTATCATTCAATACTAGTATTAATTCAGCCTTTCAAATCTCTCTGTGTGCACACACGCGCGCATGCGCTTGTGTTTTGAGAAAATTAAGACATAGGTGATGTATTTTATGTAGAAATAGTCTATAGAAATTTTGCGTAGAACACAAGGAAATTCTTGTATTTATATAGCATGATTTCTATTATATAGAAGGTTGAATAAATAAACACCCCCAAATACGTATAATTCCTAAAACCACATGCCTCGCTAGTTGATGGCAGCAGTCACTATTTGTTAACTAATATGCATGTATTGCTCATGATCACAGCAGGTTTGCACACTAATTGTCTGGGGTAATAATGTGAAAATTGCCCTGTCCTAACTTGTGGGGAATCAATGAAAGAGAGGGGACTATAATCTCATTTCATGGATGAACAAACTAAGGCTAGAAGAGATTAAGGAACTTGCTGAAAACTCGTACGCTAAGTAAGTCATGGATCTTGGACCACAGTGCCCCAAGTCTGTCTGATACCAGCAATGATGTCCTGTCTGGAATACTTCTCTGCCTATCCCAGGGTGCACACTTTAGGAGAGTCACAGCGCTATCAGAAAATGGTGCTATTGTTTTCAGCTAGGTTTCGGAGCCAAATTTCCTGAGACAAGTACAAGGAGAGATGAATACCATCATCCACTTCTCTTCAGAAATCACAAATTCCTAAACCTTACTAAATTGATTTAGAAGCTAAAAACAAAGTTAGGAATCTTCCAAATGTATTTAATGTCGAGAGCCTAAACCCCGATTCCCAAACCTGGAAAGGATGGTACATGCACACAAGCCCACAGGCCCACGTACATGCACAAGCACAGGCCCACACTCCCACATGTGCCCGCACACACACAAATGTGGATTTTTTTCAGTTAGGAACATAGATTCAATGTTTTCATCCATCAATTTCGAGTATGTAGATTTTACTGGTATATAAAAAATCTACCACATCCTCCTAATTTCCCTTGTGAGGAGAGGATGGTGTAATACTGAGAAATAGTTTAGTATTTTGATACTCCATCACACCAATAGGCCAAGAGAGAAAACAACAACAACAACAACAACAACAATCATCTGAAATGCCGGGGTAGGGGAACTCAAGAAATTCAGTCTGTGTCTGACCATCTGTGGTCTTTCTTAGGTCTTGTTTACTTGATCTATCTTCAGCTGTGAAAATTGAGTTAAAAGCCTTTACTACCGCCCATCCACAATCCCGTATCTGAAACCCTTGGGACCAGATGTTTCAGAATTCATATGCCATACTTTACATTAAGAGCCCTAGCGGGCTCTGGGATAGCACTGGTGACTCTAACAAAACAACATTTCTGTCGAGAAACACAAATACTCATGCCAAGAAGGATAAATAAAGACCAAAAACAGCCTCCTGTCAGTTCAGGCCATGTTTCACGTGCATATGAGACAGGAAAAATAACTCTGGCTTTCATAGCCTTCGAGATTTCAAGCAAGCAAATAAGGAGTGGGTAAATCAGAATTCATCAAATTTAAAAACTTTTCTGCATCAAAGGGGTATGCTGTGAAGAAAGTAAAAAGACAATATATAGGATGGGAGAAAATTTTGCAAATCATGTATCTGATCAGGATTTATCCAGAATATATAAAAAGCTCTTACAACTCCACAATAAAAAGACAAATAACCCAATTTAAGAATGCTCAAAGGATGTAACTAGGCATTTCACCAAAGATATGCAGATGATCAACAAATACGTGAAAAGATGCTCAACATCACTGGTCACTAGAAAAACACAAATCAAAACCAAAATGAGATACCACTTCACATCTACTAAAGATGGCAATACATCAGTACATAAATACATAAAAATGAGCAATAGCGACTATCAGAAAGGATGTGGAGAAATTGGAATCCTCATACACTGTTAGTGGAAGCATAAATGGTATAATCACTTAGGAAAAGTTGGGCAGTTCTTCCAAATGTCAAACAAAATTGTCATAAGCCAGCAATTCTTCTCCTGATATTTACCCAAAAACTGTTCACACAAAAAACTTGTACATGAATGTTCACATAAGTTATTATTCAAAAAGTGGAACTACCCAAATGTACATCAACTAATGAATGGATAAACACATGTGGTATATCCATACAATGGAATACTATTCAACCACATAAAGCAATGAAGTATTGATACTCTACAACATGGAGAAACTTTGAAAACATTATGCTAAGTAAAAGAAGGCAGACACAAAAAGATAAATATTGTATGATTCTACTTATCCAAATCCCTAGAGATGGAAAGTGTTTTAATGGTTGCCAAGGACTGAGGGTAGAAGGGAATGAGAAATGCTTGCTAACGGGTAAGACATTTCTTTGGGGTGTGATGAAAATGTTCTAGAATTAATGGACACTTAGGCTCTTTCCATGTTTTAGCTATTGTGGATTAAGTAGTGGTGATGGTTACACAACCTTGCAGTTGTACTAAAAACCACTGAATTCAACACTTTCTAATGGTGGATTTTATGGTATGTGATTTATATCTCAATGAAAACATTTTAAAAAAAGGGATTTCAGATTTTCAATAAGTGGTTTTGTGTTTCTGTCCATTCTTTTTGCATTTTGTACATGTTCCCCCTCCCCTGTTTCTGGTAGATTTTCTTTTATTGAACATACAAAGAGAAGAGAACACAAATCATAAATCACAGCAAGTTGATGATGTTTCACCAAGTGACTACATGCATGGAACCACCACCAAGATCAAGATCTACAACGTTACTGGTGCCCCAGAAACCTATACTACATCCTTATGTAGTCATTACACCTGACAGTTTAACCACTTTTC
>NW_027527815.1:4623-26191 GCF_008692635.1 Crocuta crocuta
TCCTTTTTATGCCTGGCTTCTTGTGCTCAGTGTTCTGATATTGAGATCCGCTCATGTTGTTGCACGTAGGGATATTTGCTAGGTTCCTGTCTGTATGGTATCCTATGCTATAAATATACCACACTGTACTTATTCGTTTAGCTGTTGATAGGATGCTCAGATTGTTTCCACTTCATGACTATCCTCAATAATGATGCTGCGGACGTTTTTATTCATGTGTTTTGGAGAACATGTTTGCATTTCTGTTTGATATATATATGGATTGTGCAGTAGCCAGAATTCCATGATGGTGTCCAGTGACCCCTGTCTTTGCACAAGGATGGAACCTGTGGACACAATGAGCTCTCACTCTCATGATTATGCTAAATTACCTAGCAAAATGAATTTTGCAGATGTAATTAAGGTCACAGATCAGTTGACCTTAAGATAGGGAGATTGTTTGGGGGTGGGCCAGACCTAATCAGGGGAACACTTACAAGGGCCTAGGCCCCTCTTGAAAGAGAGATTCGAGGCATGAGAGAGTACTTGCAAGGGGCCACATGGTGAGGAACTACAGGCAGCCTCTAGGAGAGGAATGCTGTCCCCAGATGACAGCCAGTGAGGGAAAGGGACCTCAGTCCTCCAGCAGCCTGTTATTAAATTTGGCTGACAACATGGATGTGTTTGGAAGAGACTCTTGTGGAGAGCCTCCAGAAAGAAATACAGCAAGTCCACCGCCATCGCACCCTGTGAGATCCTGAGCATGGAAGCCAGTCACACTGGGCACAGACTTCTGACCTGCACAACTGTGAGCTAATAAACGGGGGTGGTTTAAAGCTGTGAAGAAGGCAGTCATTTTTTTTCCACACCAAGAGAAAGCTAATATAGATTTTGGTACCTGAATGTGGGGTGCTGCCATTGCAAACAGCTAAAAATGTAGGCGTGGCTTTGGAATCGGGTAGTGGGCAAAGGCTGGAGGAATTTTGAGGTGCACGCTAGGGAAAGCCTAAGTGGCCTTAGACAAAGCCCTGATTGCCTCAGACAGTCTGTTAGTAGAAATCTGAACTTTAAGGACATGGCTGGTGAGGGCTCAAAAGGAAGTGAGGGGCATGTTATTGGAAACCAGAAGAAGGGGGATCCCTGCTATGTAGTGGCAGAAAGTTTAAAACGATTGTTGCCTGCAGTTATGTGGAAAGAAGAAAATATAAATGACAATCTTGGACATATGGGTAAGGGAGAGGTTGGAGGTAGCAGGATTTGGGTAGCATAATAGAAAAACAAAAAAACAATAAACAATAAACAAACCCTAGATTGCCTTGAGCAGAGTGTTAGTGCAGATCTGGAATTTAAAAACCAAGGATTATTCCAGGTTTGAAACTTTATCAAAGAATTCTGGCTGTTGTTCTCCCAGCTGGATTTCCAAACTGCTTTGGGACTCTAACTCCTTTCTGTCCTCTTATCCCCTGCCCCACCTTTTCAAACCAGAATGTTCTAGCTGTTACCCTATTCCCCAGCCCACCATTGTGTTTTGGGGAAGATAGCTTGTCACTTTAGTGCCATCAGTCCCCAGTTGGAGAGGGATGGTGCCCCAGGATTTGTGCTGCATGGGTTATACCCAGGAATCTCATCCATGCCTGATTTAGATGACTAGGATGATGAGTTTCTGGACTCTGAGCTGTGCAATTTTGACGAGCTCTTGGACTTGAGCTGTTGGCATAATACCATGAGAAATGTGGAGACTTAGTGGGATGGAGTGAATGCATTTTGTATGTGGGACAGACTGGATCACTGGGGGCCAGAGGGCATACTGTGAAAGGCAAAATGCTAAGATGACTCCTAATGACCTTGTATAATCAACCTTGTATAATCCCCTCCCGTTCAGTATAAGATGAGCCCGTGAATAGGATTGTGGGGAAATCAATTCTACTTGCATAAATAGGTTCGTAAAATGCTTAGGGCAGAAAGCCACCACCACAGGGCAAAAGCACCTGAGGTTAGCTAGTGAGATATTGTAATAGAATCATGAGTAACTTGTTATATCACCTGCAGGGAAACTACTTTCCATCTGGCGCCAATATGCTAATGTACCTTGATCACAAATACCACTTGCCTCCCAGACCCTTTGTTTCTTACACAAGTTAACGATTGCTATCTGAATGTTTTCTTCACATTCACCACGTGTGTATGATCTTGTTTTCTTTACGTTCACCACGTAGGTAATATCTTGTGAGCTCAATAAATACGGAGATGAAACCCCTGTTCGGGGCTCTTGTCTCCGCCTGGACATTAGCCTCTCTTGTATTCGATTCTGTGTCCACTCTCTTGCTGGACAAGAGAGAACTCCAGACAGTCTGCGGCATCTGATCTGCTGTCAATCCTGTGATTATGTTACATTACATGGGAAAAGAGATTTTGCAGATGTATTGAGGTCCCAAATCGGTGGCCCTTCAAGTAAGGAGCTCACCCTGGGTGGCCCAGGCCTAATCAGGTGAACCCTTGAATGGGGCCCCTCCTGAGAGACTCAGGAATGAGAGGGTGTATGGAGGGGTCCGTGTGGCAAGGAACTGCAGGCAGCCTCTAGGGGCTGAGAGTGGGACTGAATTCAGCCAATAACCCAAATGAGCTTTGAAGTGGACTCCTCAGAGCCTCCACAAAGAATCACAGCCTGCCCAACACCTGATTTCACCCTGTGGTACACTGAGCAGAGAACAAAGGCAGGCCACGCATGGACTGCTGACCTACAGGACTGTGAGCTAATAAATAGACATTGTTTTTAAGTTGTTGAGTTTATGGTACTTTGTTATGCAGGAATAGATCATTAATACAGACAGCCTTGCTGGGTTATAGAGAACATACATGTTCAGCTTTCATAGATAGGGCCAAATGGTCTTCCAAAGAGTTGGTACCAATTTACATTTCCACCAGCATTGAAGAGTTCCTCCATATTCTCACCAACCCTTGATATCGTTACTTGTCTTGGCTATTCTGGTAGGTGTTTCCTGATACCTCACTGGGATTTTAATGTGCATATCCTTGGTGACCGAGGTTGAATGACTTTTTGTTTTCTTTTCTTTTTTCTTTTCTTTTCTTTTCTTTCTTTTCTTTTCCTTTCCTTTCCTTTCCTTTCCTTTCCTTTCCTTTCCTTTCCTTTCCTTTCCTTTCCTTTCCTTTCTTTTCTTTCTTTTCTTGTTTTTGCTCATCAGTCAGTTAGTTGGATGTCCTGTTTTGCAAAGGTCCTGTTCAGATATTGTGCCAATTTTTCATTGCATTGTCCTTTTCCTTCTTGGTTTTAGGAGTTACAGTATTATATTCTGTACGTGAGACATCTGTAGGATATGTGTGTTACAGATACCTTTCTCCCCTTCTGAGGTTTATCTTTTCACTCTCTAAATGTGTCTTTTGATGAATGGAAGTCCTTATTCTGATGGAGTCCAAAGTATTGATGTTTCCCTTTGTCGTTAGTGGTTTTTGTGTGCTGTTTCCAAGATCTTTACCTATGACCCAAGGTCATAAAGGTTTGTTCATATGTGGTTTTCAATAAGCTTAAACTTCTGAAATTAATTTTTGTGTATGGCATAAGTTAAGGGGCAAGGTTAATGGTTTTCCCCCAATGGATGGATATCCAATTAGTCCAGCTCCACTTTTTTAAGACTGTCCTCCCCTCAAGGCACTCTAGTGGCACAACTGTTGTCAGTGTGGTGACCGTGCTTTGTGAGTCTGTTCATGGACCCTTCTTCCCTTTGTTCCTTTGGCCTGTTTGTCTATTCTCGTGCTCATACCACACTGTCTTAATTATTATAGCTGTGGGAAATAAGTTTACCAATTCTGTACGCTTGCACGAAGGGGTTAACAAGGCTTAGTGGGGAAAGCCACCACAGGGAAAAAGCACCCAAGATTAGTCATTAAGTAAAACAAGGCTTAGGGCGGAAAGCCGCCTCCACAGGATGAAAGCGTCCCAGAACAGTTAGAGACAGAAAGCCACTACAGGGCGAAAGTGCCCAAAGTTAGCTACTGAAAAAGGGTGCCTCTTTAGCCTTGAGGCAGCATGCTCCAGCAATCTTAAACTTTGGAGATAACAGCCACTTGGCTATATTACCCACAGAGAAACACTGTCCACATGGCGTCTGGTGCCAATAGATCATTGTGCTTTAATCTCAACTTCTTAAAATTTTTTTAATGTTTCATTTATTTCTGAGAGAGAGAGAGAGAGAATCTGAAACAGGCTCCAGGCTCCGAGCTGGCAGTCAGCACAGAGTCCAACGAGGGGCTTGAACCCACGAACCATGAGATCATGACCTGAGCCGAAGTTGGACGCTTAACCGACAGAGCCACCCAGGTGCCCCGCTTTAATCTCAACTTGTAACACCACTCACCCCTGCCCCCCAAGCCTTTTGCTTCTTACACACATAAATTAATGGTCACTATCTTATTGTTTTCTCCTGCACGTTCACCATGTATGTAAAGCCTTGAGAGCTCAGTAAATAGAGAGACAAAACCCCTGTTCGGGAGGCTGTTGTCTCCTCTTTGACATTGGACTCTCTCATTCAATTCTGTGTCTGCTCTCTTGCTGGACAAGAGAAAACTCAGACTCAAAGCTTGCCACACATAATGTCATAGCTGGTCTTGCTATCTGGCTCTAAAAGTCCTGAAAAGTCTTGTTTCAGATGGCCTTGGCTGTTCTTGGATCTTTTTTATCCATATATAATTTAGAAGCACCTTGCCAATTTCCATATTTTAAAAAAAAACTGCTGGGAATTTGATTGGGATCGTGTTGAATCCCTCAATCATTTTCACAAGAATTCTCTCTTCGATTCACTTTCATACTATTGTCTTCCGATAAGTAGACATGACATATCTCTGATTTATGTAGGCTGGTCGTCTTTAATTGCTCTTGGAAATGCTATGTGTGGGCAGAGGTCTTGGAACTCCTTCGTTATATTTGTTCCTAGGTGTGTGTTCTTTTTTGATGCCATAATAGATGGCATTTAAAATGTTTTCTCCAGAGGCGCCTGGGAGGCTCAGTCCGTTAAGCCTCCGACTTCAGCTCAGGTCATGATCTCACGGTTTGTGGGTTCAAGCCCTGCATCAGGCTCTGTGCTGACAGCTAGCTCAGAGCCTGGAGCCTGTCTTTGGATTCTGTGTCTCCCTCTCTCTCTGACCCTCCCCTGCTCATGCTCTCTCTCTCTCTCTGTCTCTCTCTCTCAAAAATAAATAAAACATTAAAAACTTTAAAAAAATGTGTTCTCCTTGTAATTCTAATGCTAGTGTATATAGAAATCCAATTGAATTTTGTAATACTGACCATCTATCCAGCAATCGTGCTAAATCATTTATTAATTATAAGATCAGATATATATACTTTTTGAGATTTTTAATGTAAACCATCTGTTGTGTCCCTTTTCTTTCTTTAAGAGCTGAGAACACTCACCCCAAACACTCTAAGTGGACATGCATCTCATTGATATGAGGAGTATCGACTGGGGAATGCCCATTCCTAAACCAGTCACTGGAAGGGTAATGAGATTTACTATGACCAGGTCAGTCCAGCACACTCTCCTGTATAATCAGATACATTGCGTTGTGGGGCACAGTCATCCTTTATTTTAGCCACATATGCAAATACTTGGAAATGAAACGTTTGATCAGAAAGGTGAAAATCAGGAGATTGATGATGATGGATTGATATTGGTGGAATACTCCTCCCCCATAAATGAGCTGAAATTACATTTCTTAAGGTACATCTTTTCTTAAGCAAAGACTAATATGGTTAGTATTTGAAAAGCATTTTGTCCATTGTGAAGGAGGAATTAACTCCTAAAATGAAGTGGTTTACTTCATATATACCCTTCTGTTGATTACAGAGTTCAGAATTATCATGGGAAATTTAACACATACACGTACCAAACTTTTAACAATAGTTATTGATCACTGACAGGACAGACTGTGATTTAAATTTTGTTTTAAACTTTTCCAAATTCTCTAAATACCCCACCACAGGGTCTGCCAACCTGGACACTTACTGACATTTGGACCAGATCATTGTTTGTTGTAAGAGGCTGCCTCGTGCATTCAGGGATTTTAAGCAGCATCCCTAGCTCTGATCCACTGGAAGGCAGTAGCATCTCCCTTTTCCCCCTGGTACCACAAACAAAAATGTACCCAAACGTTGTCAAGTGCCCACTGGATGAGCACAATTACTCTATAGTAAATGAGACTTTAATATAAATAGAATTCCACGTATATATAAAGGGAGCTAGGTAGCTAGATGTAAACATATGCCAGTATATACAGTACATAATTTTTATTTGCCAAACATAGACATTTCCAATAGCATTAAAAGTTCTTCAAAAAACATCCCATAAACTCTATGTAAGTTTATTCCATGGACATTCAGTATCCTGACAGAAATTTAGGTGGTTTCAAATTGCAAACAAACAAACAAATAACACCAAAATAATCACTTCTGATCAAATAACATTGTGGCTTTATATACGCGTATTTCTTCAGAATCAATGCCCAGAAGAGGAATTGTAGCATCAAATGGATTTCATGTTTATATAAGTCTTGTCAAATTTCCATCTGGCAAGGTGCTCTGAATGTAAAACCCCATCTGGTAGCATGCGAGAGAGTCTGGTTTCTTACAGCAGCTTAAATCATAACTCAACACTAAAAATTAGTTGCTTTCCCAAATGCAAATATCTGTATTTTTCTGAATGCAAGAGTAATCTATGCTCATTGAAAACAACCAGAATATGAAAGTAGGAGGCAAACAAAAACTTATTCTTCCAGAATTTTCCCCCCATGAGAATCACTGATTCCCACTGTGTCCCCAATCTTCAACCCTTCCCAATTCCAGGAAGCGGCACAACGTCCACCCAGATACTATGGCCAAAATCTACAGAGTCATCACTGATTGCTGTCCTTCCCACATGATCTCACAGCCATTCAAGTTTTCCCAGCTGAGGTCTCAGACAACAACACCGTAGATCAGAGAGGAGCCATCCACCCTCTGCCCTGTCTGAATTCGAGCTCTACAACAGGATGCCTGAGCGTGATCAAATGGTCATCGTTCCAGGACGCTAAGTTTTGGAGTGGTAGAGGACCAGAACGCATCTTGTTCATTTATTCTTCATCTAAGCACATCTTCTATTTCATCAATATTTCACTTTCCATATTCCATTCCATTTTATTTTTAGTCGTTGTCTATTCCATCCTTCCTAACCCTGTATTCTATATTTCATTCCAAGTATCAATTCCATCCGTTTCTACTCCATCCTCGTACTTTTAAATCTGTAGTGCAAATTTCATAGTCCATTGATTTCATGACATTGCATATTCCACTCCATAGGTTTCCTCCTATTTAATATTTTATTACACTGTATATTCCACTGCATTCCTTTATTCACATAACAGTACTTACACATATTTTTATTCCACATGCCATCGGATATTTCCATTTCCCTTTCCATTTCCCCCTTTACATTCCTTTTGTTTTGTTTTGTTTTGTTTATTTCTGAGAGAGAGAGAGAGCGCATGGGAGGGTCAGAGAGAGAGGGAGAAACAGAATCTGAAGCAGGCTCCAGGCTCCGAGCTAGCTGTCAGCACAGAGCTGGATGCGGGGCTCGAACCCATGAACCATGAGATCATGACCTGAGCCGAAGTTGGACGCTTAACCGACTGAGCCACCCAGGCACCCCTCCCCTTTACATTCCATTCAGTTTAAGTCCCGTTCAATTTTCCATTCGATATCCTGTTCAAGTCTGTATTCCATCCCCCATTTCATTCCAGTTTCCACTGCAATTAGTCTCCACTTCATCCCGTTCTACGTTCGATTTCAAATCCATTTTCCATTCCATATTATTTAACACTCCAAATACCATTCCATTCTGTTTTGCATTGTGTTTCACTCCAGTTGCTCATCCGGCCCAGTAAGCATCCCATTCCATTCGGCCGAAATTCTTATAACAGTGACGTTCAGGAGAAGATCTTGCTAATATTTTAATCAAAGAGTTACAAATGTGCCTGGCCTGTGCCAAGAATTTCCTCATCTGGGAGTTTATCCATAGCAAGGACACGATTGAGGATATGAACAATTCTTAGTAAGAAGGATGTGCCTGGCAGTGATGTGTTACAGAGAATAAAAGTTGGGAACAATGTGACTGTTGGTTGATATTGGAATATTTGAAGATGTAAGCTTCTTGTATAAATGGAATATTTTGTACTTAAAAGTGATCTTGTGGAAATTTACTCATTGACAAGGAATGAGTGTTTTCTGGACCCCAAAGAAGAGGTTACCAAACAGTATCTGTGGATATGTGATTCCACTTCATCAAATAAAATGAACCATGAAATATGTACTTGCTTACAGACACATCCGAATTTAGGTGCTAGCTTTCTTACATTTGCTTTTGTGTTTTGGGCACTGAACTTACAGCCCTTCTGTAATAATGGCTAAAACTCTGGGTCTAAATATTGGACTTCAAGCCTGTGCATCATGGCATATTCATGTTTTGGAAGAATAAATATAGTTAAAATGTCATTAGGCAATCTACACATTCAACGCAATCCCAATAAAAATTGCACCAGTGTTCTTCTCAAAGCTAGAACAAACTATCCTAAAGTTTGTATGGAACCACAAAAGACCCCGAATAGCCAAAGTAATATTGAAGAGGAAAACCAAAACCAGAGATATCACCATCCCAGGCTTTAGCCTCTACTACAAAGCTGCCATCATGAAGACATTATGGTATTGACACAAAAACAGACACATAGACCAATGGAACAGAATTGAGAACTCAGAAGTGGACCCAAAAGTATACAGCCAACTAATCTTTGACAAAACAGGAAAGAGTATCCAATGGAAAAAAGACATCCTCTTCAACAGATGGTGCTTGGAGAACTGGACAACAACATGCAGAAGATTTAAACTAGATCATTTTCTCACACCATACACCGAAATAAATTCAAAATGGATAAAGGACCTGAACGTGAGACAGGAAACCATCAAAACCCTAGAGGAGAAAGCAGGAGACAACGTCCTTGTCCTCAAACGCAGCAATTTCGTACTTGACACGTCCCCTAAGGCAAGGGAATCAAGAGCAAAAATGCACTATTGGGACCTCATCAAGATAAAAAGTTCCTACCTGTCAAAGGAAACAATCAACAAAACTAACAGGCAACCAATGGAATGGGAAAAGATAGTTGCCAAAGGACCAAATCTGATAAAGGACCAAATCTATAGTTTGAGACTATTTTCACAAAAAAAAAAATCCCACCCCAAGAAAACCAAAAAACACACAGAAAAACAAGAAAACAACACCTTTCCTCATTACAAACAGTAGATCAATGTGTTGAAGCCAACATCTTTACACTTGGCAAAACAGAAGTACTCTGTGCAGGGGCCCAGCATGCAGTTTTACTCCGGAAAGAAGGTTTATAACCCTGTAAAGAGTTGTGAGAGTCCACGACTCTATGTGTTTTTCCTTTACATTTTATGTAAAAATGGAAAAAGGAAAAAAAAAACCCATAACTGAACATCCTGCCATGTGAGATTGGAACGAGTCTGACATATTTTTTTAAGTTCATTTATTTATTTTGAAAGAGAGAGAGTGTGAGAGAGAGTGAGCAAGGGAGGGGCAANCTGCTCACGCTGTGTGTCTCTCTCTCAGAAATAAATAAAACATTAAAAAATTAAAAAAAAAAGAATATAGGAGGCAAAATAGGGTAAAAGTTCAAGGAGAAAAACACAAATCCTTGATTGCAGTGGGAGATTTCAACACCCCTCTGTCACTAATTGACAAATCAAGCAGGCAGTCAAGCAGATGTTGAAAAAATATCGATAACCCAAATGGCATTATCCATCAACCCGATCTACCTGACTTGTATAGGGCACTCCATTCAACAACACTGGAATCCATAGCCTCTCAAGCTCATGGGGAACATTCACAAAGATAGACCATATGTGGGGACAGAAAACACACCTTTACGAATATAAAGGAATAGGAGTCATACAAAGAAGTTCTCAATCCACAATGGAATTAAGCTAGAAATCAACAACAGATAAGCACATGGATAAGCCGCCTATGTTTGGAAACAAACAAAAACTTTTCTAATCGACACATGTATGAAAGGAGACGGCTCTGGAGAAACTTGAAGACATTCTGAACTAAATTAAAGTGAAAATAAAACTTATCAAAATTATTGTGATACGGCAACAGTGTTGCTTAGAGGGAACTGAAATTTAGAGCATCTATTCACGTACTGGAGAGGAACAATGATCTAAAATCAATAACCTTAGGAAGGTCGGAAAAGAGACCTATTTAAGCCTAAAGTAAACAGAAGGAAATACATCATAAAAATCAAAGCAGAAAACAATGAAATTGAAAGCGGGAAAAACAACGTGAAAATCAGTGACACCAAAAGCTGGTTATTTGAAAAGACTAATGAAAGAGGCCAAGAAAAAGAGAGACAGAGACAGAGAAGACACAGCTTACCGATATCTGAATGGAAAGAATGGACATCACGGGGCGCCTGGGTGGCTCAGTCGGCTAAGTGTCTGACTTCAGCTCAGGTCATGATCTCACGGTTCGTGGGTTCAAGCCCCACATCAGGCTCTGTGCTGACATCTAGCTCAGAGCCTGGAGCCTGTTTCAGATTCTTTGTCTAAAGGAAGACCACTGGCAATTCTGTGCCTGCAAATTTGATCCATTAGAGGAAATGGACAGATCCCTTGAAAGACACTAACTACCAAATCTCACACACAAAAACAGATAACCTGAACAGCTCTATATTTGTGGCCTGGACCCACACTGTTTCCTCGGTGAATTATAAACAAACATTTAAAGAAAAAATGATTCCGATTTGCCACTATCTCTTCCAGACAATAGAAGCAGAAGGACGCTTCCTAACTCATTCTCTGAGGTCAGCATTTCCCCTAATAGCAAGACAGAAAAAGACATTGCAAGAAAGGAAAACTACAGACCATGATCCCTCATAAACGCTGTCATAAAATTCCTCAGCAACATATTAGCAAATTGAATCCAACAATGCATAAAAAGAATTGTACGTCACAACCAAATGTGGTATCTTTCAGGCACACAAGACCAGTTCAACATCAGAAAATCAATGGATGTAGTTCAGCACATCAACAGGCTAAAGGACAAAAATCTTATGATCATATAAATCAATGCAGAGAGCATCTGATATAATTCAACAGCATCCGTGTTAAAAACTCTCAGTAAACTAGGAATAGAGGGGAACGTTCCCAATCTGATGAAAAGATCTATGAAAAACCTACAGGTAACATCATACGTAAGAGTGACAGTCAGGGGCACCTGGGTGGCTCAGTCGGTTAAGCGTCCGACTTCGGCTCAGGTCATGATCTCACGGTTTGTGGGTTCGAGCCCCACGTCGGGCTCTGTGCTGACAGCTAGCTCAGAGCCTGGAGCCTGCTTCAGATTCTGTGTCTCCCTCTCTCTCTCTGACCCTCCCCTGCTCACTCTGGCTCTCTCTCTCAGAAATAAAACATTTTTAAAAATTTTAAAAAGGAAAGGGTGACAGTCAGATGCTCCCCCCACTAAGACATGTCTGTTGTCATCACTTCTATTCAACATGTAATGGAATCCCAGCTTCTTACCTAAGAAAGGAAAGAAAAATGAAAAGGTGTACAGATGGAAATGTTGAAATCAAACAAGATTTATTCGCAGAAGATACGATTATTTATGCAGAAAATGCCAAAGAATCTACAAAAAAAGCTGTTGAATTAATAAGGGAGTTTAGTAAGCCCCCCCCATACAAGGTACAATATCCACATGGCAATTGCTTACGTATCTATGAACACTGAACAATCAGAATTTGATATCTTTTTAACAAATACCTTTTTGAAAGAAGAAATGATGAACTCTCATCAGATCTTTTACCATGTCCATTTCTGAGTCTTTTCTCCTTTACAGTCATTTGGGGTGTTTTTGTTTTGTTTTTGTTTTTGTTTGTTTTGTTTTTTTAGTTCCAGTGTAGCAAACATCAGTGTTATATTAGTTTCAGGTGTACAGGGTAGTGATTCAACAATTCCATGTATTACTCAGTGCTCATCAAAATAAGTGTGCTCTTAATCCCCTTCACGTATTTCTGGCAACCATCTGTTTGTTTTCTCTAGTTAAGAATCTGTTTCTTGGTTTGTCTTTTTTTCCTTTGTTCATTTGTTTTGTTTCCTAGATTCCACATACGAGTGAAATCATATGGTATCTGTCTTTCTCTGATGGGCTTATTTCGCTTAGCATTATATTCTAAGATCCATCCATTATATTCTAGATCCATCCTTGTTGTTGCAAATGGCAAAATTTCATTCTTTTTTATGGCTGAACATTATTCCAGTGTGTGTGTGTGTGTGTGTGTGCGCGCGCGTGTGTGCGCACACACACACATCTTCTTTACCCATTCATCTATCGATGAACATTTGGGCTGCTTCCATAATTTGGCTCTTGTAAATAATGCTGCAATAAATATAGAGGTGCATATATCCCTTCAAACTAGTGTTTTGGTGTTCTTTGGGTAAATACCCAGTAGTGCAATTACTGGATCATAGAGTAGTTCTAGTTTTAACTTGTTGAGGACCCTCCATACTGTCTTCCACAGTGGCTGCACCAGTCTGCATTCCCACCAACAGCGCACAGGGGTTCCTTTTTCTAGACACCCTCACCAACACTTGTTGTTCCTTATGTTTTGGAGTTTAGCCATTCTGACAGGTGTGAGGGAATAGCTCATTGTGGTTTTGATTTGCATTTCCCTGATGATGACTGATGTTGAGCATCTTTTCATGTGTCTGTTGGTCATCTGGATGTCTTCTTTGCAGAACTGTCTGTTCGTGTCTTCTGCCCATTTGTTTAAAATTTGGATAAAGAGTGAGTTTTCAAAATACATAAAGAACTTCTGCAACCCAACATCAAAGAAATTTACCTTTTATAGTAGCAACCCTACATATGAAGCACTTAGGTATAAACATACCAGATATATAGAGGATCTTTTTATGGAAAACCACAAACAATGATGTAGAAATCAAAGAAAACCTAACTAAAAGGGGAGATATTTCATATACATCGACTGGAAGGCTCATACTTGTTGAAATTTCAATTCTTCCCAGACTTATCTATAGAAACAACAGAATACGCATGAAAATTGCAGCAGGCTCTCTAAGATATTGACATAGTGACTCTAAAACTTGTATTGAAAATTAAAGGCTGAAGGATTGATAACACACTCCCCNAGAAGAAAGGTGCAGGACTCCTACTATCTCATTTCAAGGCTTACTACCAAGGATCAGTAATCAAGACAGCGTGGTATTGGCAAAGAATAGATACAGAGTTCGGTGAATCAGAACAGTAAGCCCAGGAACAGACATGTAGTAATATGACTCAGCTGAACTTGACAAAGGTACAAGCACAATTTGATGGAGAGAAGATCGCCTTTTCAATAAATGGTGCTGGAACAATTTGGAGTTCATGGTCAAAAGAAAGTTTAACCTAGCTTCAGATCTGACACTTTTACAAACATTAATTCAAAATGGACCAAAGGCCTATATTTAAAATTCAAAATATAACACCTTGGAAAGGAAGTCTAGGAGAATATCACCATGGCTTTGTGTTTCCTGATGAGCTTTTATACACAACACCAGAAGTAGAATCAATGGAAAGAAGAAAAGAAAGAAGGCTAAGTTGGATTTTATATTTTAAAAAGAAAGAAAGAAAAAGAAAATAACTTGTACTCTGCAAGAGATGCTGTTAGGAAATGAAAAGCAAGCCAGAGACTGGAAGAAAAAAAGTATCTGCAAACCTCATGTCTGATAAAGCGTTTGTACCCATGTATAGAAAGAACTGATGTAACTCAACAACTAATAAGCAAATAACTCAATTACAAATGGGCAAACGATCTGAACAGACACCTCACCAATTAAAATATACAAATGGCAAGTGAGCATATGAAAACATGATCAAGACCATTTGACACTTCGGAAATACAAATTAAGGTAATAATGAGATAACACTACGCATTATTCGGATGGCTAATAACCAGAAAACTGGCAAAACCAACTAGCGGTGAGCGTGCAGAACAACAGGAGCAGTCATTCATTTAAGGTTGGAGTACTAAATCGTATAGCAACTTTGGAAGACAGCCTGATGGTTCTTACCAAAGTCAAACACAATCTTGCAGTAATAGGAGCCAGGAATCATGCTATTAAGTATTTGCCCAACTGACCTAAAAACTTTTCTCCTGTCAAAAAAATACAAATCCAGAATTAGTAAGAAGAAACTTCATTCAAAGGATTATTGTAAGGAAAAGGGGTGGGAGGAGGCACTATTGTAACAAGGAGTATAAGAGCAGAAGCATCTCATGAGTTAGGCCAAAAGGCTCTTTCTTTTGTAGAGAAAGAGAAACCCAGTGTGGGGGAAGGAAATGAAACCATGAGAGACTCTTGGATGTTGAGATCAAACTGAGGACTGATGGGTATGGGTGGGGGGGGAGGTGAAGGGAGTTGATGGGCATGGAGGAGGGCACTTGTGGGGATGAGCACTATGTGTTATATGGAAACCAACTTGACAATAAACTATTTAAATAAAATAAAAGAAATTCGGCAAAATTGAAAAAAAAAGGAGTGTTGTGAACAGACAGTGAATCAAGGAATGCTCGTCCCTGGGGTCAGCCCACTCTCAGAAGGGGCTGTGTGCTGGCTCAGACTTAGGCCATGCAGAAGCTTTTTTATTTTGATGAGGTCCCAATACTTCATTTTTGCTCTAGACTCCCTTGCCTTTGGGAATGTGTCAAGTAAGAAATTGCTGCGGTTGAGGTCAAGGAGGTTGTTCGCTGCTTTCTTCTGTTGGGTTTTGATAATTTCCTGTCTCCCATTCAGGTCTTTCATCCATTTTGAGTTTCTTTTTGTGTATGGTATAAGAAAGTGATCTAGTTTCATTCTTCTGCATGTTGCTGTCCAGTTCTCCCAGCACCATCTGTTAAAGAAGCTGTCTTTTTTCCATTAGATCCTCTTTCCTGCTTTGTCAAAGATTAGTTGGCCATACTTTTGTGGGTCCAGTTCGGAGTTTTCTATTCTATTCCACTGGTCTAAGTGTCTGTTTTTTGCCAATACCATAATAGCTTTGTAGTAGAGGCTAACGTCTGGGATGGTGATGCCTCCCGTTTTGGTTTTCTTCTTCAATATTATTTTGGCTATTCAGGGTCTTTTGTGGTTCCATACAAATTTTAGAATAGTTTGTTCTAGTTTTGAGAAGAATGCTGGTGCAATTTTTATTGGCATTGCATTGAATGTGTAGATTTCTTTGGGTGGTAATGACATTTTAACAATATATATTCTTCCGGTCCATGAGCATGGGATGTGTTTCCATTTCTTTGTGTCTTCTTCAGTTTCTTTCATAAGTTTTCTATAGGTGTCATCATTCAGATCTCATAGGAGATCTCTTTGATTAGCTTTATTCCTAGGTATTTTATTGTCTTTTGTGCAATTGTGAATGGGATCAGTTTCTTGATTTCTCTTTCTCTTGCTTCATTATTGGTGTATAAAAATGCAACTGATTTCTGTATGTTGATTTTGTACCCTGCAACTTTGCTGAATTCATGGATCAGTTCTAATACCTTTTGGAGGAGTATGTCGGGTTTTCTGTGTAGAATATCATGTCATCTGCAAGAAGTGAAAGTTTGAATTTTCCTTTGCCAATTCTGTTGCTTCTTATTTCCTTTTGTTGTTTGATTGCTGATGCCAGGACTTCCAGCACTGTGTTAAACAACAATGGTGAGAGTGGCCTTCCCTGTCGTGTTCCTGTTCTCAGGGGGAAAGCTCTCAGTTTTTCCCCATTGAGGATGATGTTAGGTGGGGTCTTCTCATAGATGGCTTTTATGATGTTTAATAAGTTCCTTCTATCTCGACTTTCTAGAAAGTCTTTATTAAGAAAGGATGCTGAATTTTGTCAAATACTTATTCTGTATCTATCGACATGATCATATGGTTTTTATCTTTTCTTTTGTTGATGTTATGTATCACATTGATTGATTTGCGAATATTGAACCAGCCCTGTAACCCAAAAATAAATCCCACTTGATCATGGTGGATAATTCTTTTTATGTGCTGTTGAATTCGATTTGCAAGTTTGTTTTTGAGGACTTTTGCATCCGTATTCATCAAGGATATTGGTCTGTAGTTTTCTTTTTTTGCTGGGTCTCTGTCTGACTTGGGAATCAAAGTGATGCTGGCTTCGTAGAATGGGTTTTGGAAGTTTTCCTTCCATTTCTATTTCTTGGAATAGCTTTAGAAGAATGGGTATTAACTCTGATTTAAATGTCTGATAGAATTCTCCAGGGAAGCCATCTGGTCCAGGGCTCTTATTTGTTGGGCGATTTTTGACAACTGATTCAATTTCTTCACTAGCTTGGGTCTGTTCAGTTTTCCTATCTCTTCCCATGTGAATTTTGGTAGTGAGTGTGTGTTTAGGGATTTGTCCATTTCTTCTAAGTTGTCCAATTTGTTGGCATATAATTTTTCAGACTGAGGCGGGCATCAAAGTTCAGAAACCCAGGGAAAGGACAGAACCTTACGCAGAGTCTGATTAACAAGTATTTTGCTCCAGTTGTTCAGGAAAAATGAGTAGTTCATAATCGTTTATGGGTTGCGGAATGGGAATGTGGAGAGACCATATCTGGTTTTGTCATAACACATGAGAGGGCACCTGTGAACCCCATCTGACTCATAGAGGGGAAGAAGACTGATTTCAGTAAGCAGCTCCCTGGAACATAACCTGGGGTGATCTCTCAACTTTCACTTTTTTCTAGGATCAAAGGACATCAGCAAGGTCTAACATTGTCAGTCCACAAAATCCTACACACTAATGTTTATAGCACCTTTATTCATAATTGCAAAATGGGTAGCAACCAAGATGTGCATCAATAGGTGAATGAATCAACTATCTTGTTGTATCCACATGATGGAATACTATTTGGCAAAAGAAAGGAATGATCTTTGAAGCCACAGAGAGATATGGACAAAGCCTAAAGCCCTATTGTTAAGTGAAAGAAGCCATCCTCAAATGGGCTACATATGTGGTGTGTGTGTGTGTGTGTGTGTGTGTGTGTGATATGTGTGTGTATCCATTCCATACATATATGTGTGTGTGTGTGTGTGATCCAATTATAAGAAATTGTGCAAAAGGCAAAACCAGAGATAGTCAAGTGGTCAGTGCTTGGCAGGAGTTGTGGGACAGGAACATGTGTAGATAAAGGACAGGGGGCATTTTTGGGCACTGAAACTATTATATGTGTGTTATGGATGGATTATTTGTGCCTCCAGTCCTCAGAGTTCATATGTGAATTCTAAGCTCCCAATTTGATATTTGGAGGTGGCCATTAATTGGGTTTGGATGAGAGTATGGCCTTCATGATGGAATTAGTGTCTTTGTAAGGAAATGAAGTGCCCAATGCTCTCTCTCACTTTAATCAAGTGAGGACACAACAAGAAGGAGGCAAAAAGATTGTAATCATGGAGAAGTTAACCATACTGGCATCCTGGTCTTTGCGTTCTCAGGCTCCAGAATTGTAAAAAACAAATATCTGTGTTTTGAGGCACCTAGTCTATGGTATTTTGTTATAGGAACCTGAGCAGACTAAAGCTGTATGACATTTTATTGGTGTTTACATGACTCTATGCAGTTAAAATCCATGGAGACTTACAGCACACAGAGTGGGATTTAATGTTAAATCCAAAATTTTAGAAGATCATTTGGGAAGTCAGTAATATTAGGATGGAATGGAGGATGTGACAAACAATTCTAACCATGTTTCAGATACATGAAAAATAATTCACTGAAAGTTGTGAGGGAAAAGACTGTTAACCTATGTAACTTTGGAAATGAATGGACATGTTAAAATGATGACATGCTGGGGTACCTGGGTGGCTCAGTTGGTTAGGCATCTGACTTTGGCTCAGGTCATGATCTCACGGTTCATGGATTCGAGCCCGATGTTGGTCTCTGTGCTGACAGGTAGCTCAGAGCCTGGAGCCTTTTTTAGATTTTGTGTCTCCCTAAACCTTTGTTTATGTGATCAATTGATTTTGTTTTTTTATTTATTTCTAGGAGAGAGAGAGAGAGACAGCTTGAGCAGAGGAGGGTCAGAGAGAGAGGGAGACACAGACTCCGAAATAGGCTCCAGGCTCTGAGCTGGCAGTCAGCACAGAGCCCGACGCGGGGCTCGAACCCACGAACTGCGAGATCATGACGTAAGCGAAAGTTGGACGCTTAACCGACTAAGCCACCCAGGCGCCCCAATCAATTGATTTTGAACAATGGTTTTCTAAGGTCATTCAATGGGAAAAGGACGGTCTCTTCAACAAATGGTGTTGGAACACCTAAAAGTCCACCTGAGAAGGGGTAAGGGTAGCTCGTGAAGGTAGGCCATGTGGTGTATACATACAGTCGAGTACTTTGTAGCCTTAAAAATGAAGCAAATTCTGCAATATTTGACAATATGCATAAACCTTGAGGATATCATGCTAAGTGAAATAAGCCAGACCAAAACAAAAACAAAACAAAAAAAAACAAAAAAACAAAAAAACAGCTAGTGCATGATACCACTTAACTGAGGTATCTGAAATAGTTGAATTCATAAATTCAAATTGGAATGGTAGTTGACAGGGACTTGGGTGGAGGGGAAAATAGGCAGTTATTAATTCATAAGCATCAAGTTTCAGTTAAGTAAAATGAATAAACTGCAGAGATCTTTCATACAACATGGCACTCAAGGTTACAGTAATGTACACTTAAAATGTGTTAAGCGGATTCATCTCATGTTGTGTTCTTATCACAATACAACTTTTTCTAAAACTTGCATTTCATCAAACAGTCCCACTCATATTGGCAATAAATGCTGAATAAGCATTTGTTCAGTACCTGCTATGTGCTAGGCACTATGAATTTCAAAATCCAGGCCCCCCAAGGAGCTCAGAGCGATGGAAGAGATAGCTGAGTAAAGAGGTTATTCCAAGAGAACACTCAGAGAATTAGGAGAGCAGTAAAACACTTTGAGCACTACAAAAGCACAGAGGTAGAACATTTAACCTAGCCAGCGCATCAGGAGGCTACAGAATGCTTCTTGAGCAGATAGCATCTGAACCATATGGAAAGACAAATAGAAATTAGTACACTGAAGATCATTTCAGGTATAGGGAAGAGCATTCCAAGCTCTCAGAATTGAGAGAAAGTATGATACTTTCAGACAACCAAGGTATTCCATATGATTCATGGATCATAGGGTGCAAAGTCTGGGAAGTGTAGGGGTTGAAGACAGATAATGCTGAAATACTAGAAAGGGATTATATCCTAAAAGACTTCATATTCAGGCTAAGAAGTTTGGGCTATCCCGACAGCCAATGGGAGTCATGGAATATTATGGAGCAAAGGAATGCTTTTGTTCAGTTCTGTGATGATAAAAAGTGATTTAATATTCATTTATTCCACATTTAAATGTCCCCATAATGTGAATTTTTGTGGTTGTGGCATGAAAGAATTTGGGATATCCTGCTCTGTTCCACTGGAACATCTACATACTATGCTTGCCATACATTAGATCAGAAATTTTCACAGGCAGGATCCTATCTAATCTTCCCAACATTGATAGGTATTGCTATTTCCGCTTACAGATCAGGAAACTGATGTTTAGAGCAGTTAGCAGACATGTCCACAGTTTTAGAGGTGGTCATTGAAAGATACGTAATGGAGGCCATCATTCCAGGTGATGTGCTCTGTCTTTCCTTAAACCTTTGCCTCAGCTATCTTCTAGTTCTTCATAACTCTTGTATTCACAAGAGAGGAAATTTGGTGGGAAGCCATGGGAAATAAGGTTGAGGGATATTTTGGTATAATGTAATAGCTCTGACACCAATTCAGGAACTAGTAGCTTCAAATCCCAGTTCTGCCACTTAGTCACTGTGTCATCTTAGAGAAGTTACTTCACCTCCCTGAACCTCAGTGGTTTCTTTTTTAAATGGGAACCAGTTGGGGTGCCTGGGTGGTTCAGTCGTTTGAGCGTCCGACTGCGGCTCAGGTCATGTTCTCACAGTTCGTGGGTTCAAGCCCCGCATTGGGCTCTGTGCTGACAGCTCAGAGCCTGGAGTCTGCTTCGGATTCTGTGTCCCCCTCTCTCTCTGCCCCGTCCCTATTCATGCTGTGTCTCTCTCTGTCTCAAAAATAAATAAAACATTATTTTTTTTTTAAATAAATGGGAACAAATTTACACAAACTTACTTATGGGAAGCAAATAGAATAATTTCTATAAAGAATCTACAACCCTGCCTGGCATGCAATAAGCCCTCAAGAAATGAAAACATTCTTTATTACAATAATAACTGTGTAACTGTGGNGATGTGTCTGTCTCTGTCTCAAAAATAAATAAAACATTATTTTTTTTTTAAATAAATGGGAACAAATTTACACAAACTTACTTATGGGAAGCAAATAGAATAATTTCTATAAAGAATCTACAACCCTGCCTGGCATGCAATAAGCCCTCAAGAAATGAAAACATTCTTTATTACAATAATAACTGTGTAACTGTGGGNTTAAACTCTTGGAGCCTCGGTATTCTTATTGGTCAGATGGAGAGAATATTCCTCACTTGCCTAAGAGGTAGAGTTGTCTCTAAGAGGCAGATAATCTATATCAATTGCCTGGGACATAGGAGATACTCTGTACAGAAAGGGTGAATCCAGATTGCAGAGCCCTATATCCTAGTTTTTTACAAGCTTCTATAAAGCCCACTTCTGGATACATTCTGTCTTCTTGAATGATACTGAGATATATGGAAGTCACTAGTTTCAGTGGGAGCTAGCATCAGTTTCACAGCTATAAAGGATTTATTCTAAAGGGGAGAGACTCATAGTAGAGAATGGTAATAGGTGTCATTTATTAGGTGCCTACTGTGTGCCAAGTATTTTATATATAGTAATTCTAATCATCTTTCCAATTCTGCAAGATAGTTATTACTATCACCACTTTTACTATTAAGAACTGTAAAGCTCAGAGAGGTTAAATACCTTTCCAAGGTGACTGAGCTAGCAAGTAACAGGGATGCCTGACTGCATAAGCCAAGACTTTTCACTGTACAAAGATCCCTAAAAGTAAGAGCTCCCATAATAAAGATAAGAAAACAGACCGTGCTGGTTCTAATGGAACTGGAATGGCAAGCACAAATCAGAGAAGTGAGAGAATTAGTAATAATTCACATCTACACACATCTACTATGTGCCACACATTATACCAGAAATTTTTCATATACAGGATCTCATCTAACCTTCCCAATGTTGATAAGTATTGTTATCCCTGTTTTACAGGCAAGGAAACTGATGCTCAGAGAGGTCAGCAGATATATCCTTGGTAAGTGAAAGACAAGTGATGGGGGTCATGCTGCCTCCAATTAAGGGAAAATCAAAACGGCATTGGAATTTTTAACAGATACATAAATCAGCTTATTAGAATTTTATAGTCTGTTATGGGCCTGGCTCAGCTTTGGCTTACCTGAAACCTAACAAACCTATAAATAA
>NW_027527815.1:26574-55795 GCF_008692635.1 Crocuta crocuta
CTCCCTGAGCCTAAGTTTTTCTCATTTTGTGAAAATCCAATGTTATTCATGTGTGTATTATTCACACAGTGCTGGGGACACAATAGGCACTCAGTAAAATAAATGGCTACCAATGCAGGATAGTATAAATACCACAGGCCTGGTGACAGTCAAAATGGTGTTCAAATGCTGGCTCCAAATACTTGAGAAAGTTATTTAAACTCTTGGAGCCTCGGTATTCTTATTGGTCAGATGGAGAGAATATTCCTCACTTGCCTAAGAGGTAGAGTTGTCTCTAAGAGGCAGATAATCTATATCAATTGCCTGGGACATAGGAGATACTCTGTACAGAAAGGGTGAATCCAGATTGCAGAGCCCTATATCCTAGTTTTTTACAAGCTTCTATAAAGCCCACTTCTGGATACATTCTGTCTTCTTGAATGATACTGAGATATATGGAAGTCACTAGTTTCAGTGGGAGCTAGCATCAGTTTCACAGCTATAAAGGATTTATTCTAAAGGGGAGAGACTCATAGTAGAGAATGGTAATAGGTGTCATTTATTAGGTGCCTACTGTGTGCCAAGTATTTTATATATAGTAATTCTAATCATCTTTCCAATTCTGCAAGATAGTTATTACTATCACCACTTTTACTATTAAGAACTGTAAAGCTCAGAGAGGTTAAATACCTTTCCAAGGTGACTGAGCTAGCAAGTAACAGGGATGCCTGACTGCATAAGCCAAGACTTTTCACTGTACAAAGATCCCTAAAAGTAAGAGCTCCCATAATAAAGATAAGAAAACAGACCGTGCTGGTTCTAATGGAACTGGAATGGCAAGCACAAATCAGAGAAGTGAGAGAATTAGTAATAATTCACATCTACACACATCTACTATGTGCCACACATTATACCAGAAATTTTTCATATACAGGATCTCATCTAACCTTCCCAATGTTGATAAGTATTGTTATCCCTGTTTTACAGGCAAGGAAACTGATGCTCAGAGAGGTCAGCAGATATATCCTTGGTAAGTGAAAGACAAGTGATGGGGGTCATGCTGCCTCCAATTAAGGGAAAATCAAAACGGCATTGGAATTTTTAACAGATACATAAATCAGCTTATTAGAATTTTATAGTCTGTTATGGGCCTGGCTCAGCTTTGGCTTACCTGAAACCTAACAAACCTATAAATAAGACTTAGGGTTTTTTTTTTTTCTCTATTTTTCTATACTTGAACACTAAGTAAGGATTACTATTTATAGTCCTGTCTTCATTATGATCAGTGGTAGTTAAGTACTGTTTTTCATCTGTAGTTTTGTAATTCTGCCCACAGCAACATGCTTCACACATCAGTAATTGCTTACCCCACAAAACTTGGGTTCTCATGGGACCCTATTCCATGCCATATTCAGAGAATTTTTCCAATGGTGGAATTTCTGATGTCAAACAAGATGAGATTTCCAACTGAAGGCCTTTTCACATTCACTGCATTCATAATAGTTTTCTTCACTGTGAATTCGATGATGGTGAATGAGGTGAGATATTCCCACAAGGGCTTTATCACATTTGTTGCATTCATAGGACCTTTCCCCATTACGGATATTCTAATGCTCATCAAGACAGATCTCCACCTTCATTTTTTTTCCATGTGGGCCACACAAATGGAGTTTTTCACCACTACAATTTCTGTGATGTTCAATAAGATACAAACTCTGGCTTAAAGCTTTTCCATATTCATTATGTTCATATGGTATTTCTCTACTATAACTTCTCTGATGCTGAATAAGATGTGGACTCCAAATAAAAGCTATTCCACATACATTACATTTAAAAGGCTTTCTCCCACTATATATTTTCTTTTAAGAAATGACTTCTGACTGAAGGACTTCTCATATTCATTACATTATAAGATGTTTTTCCCTCATATGAGAGCTCTGATGTCTAATAAAATGTGAACTATTGTTGAAAGTTAACCACATCATTGCATTCAGATGGTTTCTCTGTATTCAGGCCTTTTACATGTCTTATATACTCTTAACTGGGCTCAAAACTGGGATCATAAGAATCATAAAATGGGACTTTGTCATAAATAGGATTTTCCTCTGGTGACACAGAGCTTGACCTTACGTCAGAGCTCCTGTCACATCCAACCAATTCATAGTTCATCTCCCTTGTGGGGATTATTCCATCAGTCATTATACTGAAACTGCAACCTCTGGAAGGAATGTGTCCCAGTCTCTCATGCTGAGTTTCCCTGGAATATCTCTGAACTGACATCTTCAAAAGCACGATCCAGGAAAAGGACCCATGGGATTCTGGTCAACAAAATCCACTTGNAAAAAAGATTTGATTATGTCTACTGGAGTCTGTCAACTGAAATGATAAAAATAAAAATTTTTAAATATCAATATTTCTTTTTTTTATTATTTTTATTTATTTCTAGGAGAGAGAGAGACAGCGTGAGCAGGGAGGGTCAGAGAGAGTGGGAGTCACAGACTGAAACAGGCTCCAGGCTCTGAGCCGGCAGTCAGCACAGAGCCCGACGCAGGGCCTGAACCCACGAACCGCGAGATCTTGACCTAAGCGAAAGTCGGACACTTAACCGACTAAGCCACCCAGGCGCCCCCAATAATTCTATACCGAGAATAAATCAATTGCTGGTCTGAAATCATAGGAAAGGGATTACCTAATTCAAACAAATGCCCCTTTTCCATCATATTAAAGGACAGGATGAGCGAGTTGAAAACCAGCATTCTGCCCCTGCCATTACACTACCACACATACACACACACACACACACACACACACAATGTTGTTTTAAAATTCTCCAAATACTATAATATGTTGTACAGTGGGTCAGGAAGAATGACTCCATTTCATAAATCAGGAAACAGAGACTACAAGAGAATAAATGTCACACTCACAAAGGCTGGTAATAAGAAATCTTAGAATAAATCCCATATGTGAGAACTGGTNATTTCCCACTATATATGTAATACTTGGAAAAATATGTAAATTTGAAGCTTATGAGAATTTTAAAAAGGGAGGGAGAGAAAAGACAATAAAGGAAGAGTATTTGCTTTTTGGGGTTATTTTTGCAATGCAGCAAGAATAAAGAAGCAAAATTGAATCCTACTCAGGCTTGAGAATGCATTCCAGTCTTTTAGAGAGAAAGTAGTTAATACTGTAGGTGAAAGAAGTGATGAGCCTGGGCAGAGTGTCCTGTATAATCTAGACAACAGAATTTTCATCGGTAAATTTATGGCCTTATGGTCTTGGTTTAGAAAGAAGATTTAGACAAACATCTCAGATCATGTGTCATATGTTCCCTATTAGACATCTCAAACTATGTATTCAAGTTAACCCAAAAGCTTTTATCCATCTAGTGCATACTCAGAGTCTCCAGATTTAGATTGTACCAGGAGGATGGAAGAAATAATAAATGGAGTTACAAGTATGTATTAGTAAGGGTCACAGCGGGAAACAGAAAATGGTCAACTTGGGAGATTTCAGGAGAGTCTAATAAAGAAACCAATGAGGTGTGGGCAGGGGTATAAGAAAAATAAAAAGGATAATCTGCATCCCTGGGCTAGTAACTGATGGGTGATTTAACAATTCTAGGCCTGAAGGAGTGAGGGGAAAGCACTTTACTGTATATCCCAAGATCAAGAGAGCTAAGTATAGAGGGACAGTATACAGAAGCTGAGACCTTAATTTGAGAGATCTAGCCAGCCAGGGATGAGCCTACAGAGAGGGAGCTCAGTGGCATAAATATCACAACATCACTCCCCTATCCTTTTATCTGACTGGGCTTCCCACTGGATAAGCTTAATCAGAAGCCAGAGGGCAAAGGCATCTGGGGCAGACAGCAGAGTGTAAACGAATGGGAAATGCAGCTGGAGATTCAAATGAAAGACACACGGCAGAGGATGTTTAGATAGTTGGATAGATTTACCTAGTTTCCTCCAGGTAAGAATTGGACCATATAATAGAGTCACTTAACCTTTTTCACCACCTCCAAAAGCAATCAATAATCCACTTCTGGGAACCTTTGACAATATTTACAACAAGACTCTCAGGGTGAAACTTAAATACAAAAAGTTAAGGAGGAAGGGAGTAGGAACTGGAAAAACAATTCATTTATTATAGTGAAACAATATACAATATTTAGAAATAAATTTGACAAGAAAAGCAGAATTATATGAACAATAAAATCCTATGGAATCACAGGAAACAAAATATGAGCGAATAGAGTGATAGATGCTCTTTGATGAGACGATTTAATTACTACCACAAAGAAATGAAGCCTCCCCAAATTAGAATATAGTTAATTCAATAGTAACTAGAATGTACAGGTTTTCTTATTTTGGAATTGTATAAAATAATCTAAACTTTATTTGCAAAAACAAATGACAATAAATAGGCAAGGTTGTTATGAGAAAGAATAGTGAGGGGACTTACTGAAGATTGCAAAATATTGAATATTAACATTTGACTACATACAAATTAAAATTTTTGAATGACAAAAGAGATCATCAATAAACAAACAAGTCAGGAAATATATTTCAGTAAAGATGACAAAGTTTTAATATCCAAACTATATAGAAAATAGTCTGACAAATTGACTAGAAAAAAGACAAACAATGTAATTAAAAAAAAATAGGACAAATACAAATCAGGAATTCACAGAGTAGAAAATGTAAGTTGCCAATGAGTTAATTAATATGGGCAGAGGGAGCTAAAATTNGACAAATGCAAACTAGAGAAATAATGAGATTATTAGTTCACTTACAAGAGATTGGTAAACATTAAGAGTTGTAATTCCAATTATTGGTAAGGATGCGGTAAAAGATTATTCACATACATTGGTGAGAAAAATCTGAAGTTTGAAGACTTTTGGAATTTAAAAGGCAAAACTTGCAAAACTATGTATTAAAACAACAACAACAACACACACACACACACCTCGTGCTCAGTAATCCAACTCCTGGGTGTCTATTCCATAAAAATAGAAGCACAAGTACATAAAAGTCCTATGTTTTAGGATGTGTATAGTAGTACTAGAGACAAAACTGAGGGTCATCAAAAGAAGAGTTAAATAAACTCTAATATATCTACACCATATATAAGTATTATATCACCACTTAAAATAATGAGTTAGAGGGGAGCCTGGGTGGCTCTGTCGGTTAAGCATCCAAGTCTTGATTTCTGCTCAGGTCATACACCCTGCATCAGTACAGAGCCTGCTTGGGATTCTCTCTCTCCCTCTCTCCCTCTCCCCCTCCACTGTGCTCACTTGCTCGCTCTCTCTCTCTCTCAAAATAAATAAATACACTTTAAAAATAAAGTAAAATAAAGGAATGAGTTGGAACTATACAAGTGGACTTGGAGACATGTACACAACGATGTCATTACATAACATACAAGATGCAGAAAAATATGATTAATAGGATATCATTTTGGTAGCAACAACAAAAAACTGTATGCGTTTATATACACACGCATGTGTTTATTGTAATGGATTACAGGAATGCACAAAAATATGGAAGGATACATGTTACGTTGTTAAAATGAGTTAATGAGGAGCTTGCATTTAGAACGGAAGGAGGTGGAAATTCAAGCGCCAAATAAGGAAGAAATATTAAATGGTGTTAAGTTGAAAAGAAAGGACCACAATTAGAAGGAAGCAAACTATCAAAAGAACAAATTACATGAGTAAAAGTAAACATACAGTAAAGGCCGGAGAACACTCACTCTGAAAGCTAGTATGAAGGTTAAAAGACAAAGTAGATAGACAAAAAGACAGAAAAGATAAAATCAATTATATGTAAAAAAATTACTTAAAGGGACTCACATGATAAAGAAATGCAAAAACTGACAACATATGCATAAAATGTAGAAGGGGGAGTAAAAATGAAGTTCTTTTAGAATATGTTCAAACTTATGTGACCATCAACTTAATATAGATTGCCATATACTTAGAATGTTCTATAGAACCTCATGAAAACCAAACACAAAAAACCTACAATAGATACACAAAACATAAAGAGAAATAAAGGAAAGTATAACACTAAAGGTCACCAATCAAAAGAAAGTGAGCCAGAGAAGAAGAAATGAACAGAGAAGAGCTATGAAAACCAGAAAACAATGAACAAAATGGCAATAAGCACATACCTGTCAAAAATTACTTTAAATACAAATGGTCTCAATGCACCAATCAAAAGACATAGGGTGAAGGAATGGATAAAAAAATAACAAGAGGCTTCCGAGCCTGGTTTTCACCTTCAAGAGACGCTGGAAGGCCTCATGCTTCTGCTCAGCAACCTACTGAAGACCTGGCTGCTGCCATCCAGAGCCACATCATCACACTGGAAAGAGACCCAGAGAGAGGGCAAGATGGCGGAGAAGTATGGAACTCCGTACATTGCACTTGCTCCCATATCTCGCACGGAGAAGACCTGAAGCCATAGGAACGCTTACAAAATCCAGGAGTTTGGGAGGAAAAGGAGACACAGTCCACTGAGAAAACCTTCTAACGTGAGTGTGAACTGGGGAAGATAAAATCGGACCGGGACCAGAGACACAGAGGGATGGGGGCGATCCCCGTCTGCAGGGAGTTAGAGGGGAAAGAGAGAGGCCAAAACTGCTAAGACACGGTCCCTGTCGATGGGGAACAGAAAAATTTCTGCTCGGGACCCAGAGGGACCCGGTCTCCCGCTCTCCAGCTGACCCTAGGCGGGACACACTTGTGTCAGGCAATCCCCGGGAAAATAACTCCCTGCCACCAAATCGACCTGTAGGGGCCACGTGGTGACAATGCCTTTGTGCTTCTGGCTTGGCTGGATCCTTAGAGGGGAGGCGAAGGGCTTAAAACTGGGTGATTTGCCCACGAGTTCATGTTTCAGGTGACGAGAAACCCAGGGACCCAGTTTCCCGCTCTCCAGCTGACCCTAGGCAGGACGCACTTGTCCCAGGCAACCCCAGGGTAAATCTGCTCCTCGCTCTCCAACCCGACCTGGAGGAGACGGGAGCAGCAGCTTCTGGCTCAATCCCCAGGGGGAAGGCAAGAGGCTTGGAACTGCCCTGAGGGGATCGCCTGTCAGATTGTGTCTCCAGCAATTTCAGTGGGGCGCGCGGACTGGGATCTGGAAATGAGGCCTGGCCTGGGATATACAACATGGCCCACCTTGGCTGTGCCCGCGGCACAGAGAGTTCACACACCCAAAAAAGTGACGTGCAGTGCTTGTTTCAAGAAGGGACTGGAGCACGGCTACTCTGCCACTCTTCTCCCCACAACCGCCAAGGCAGGACTGCCGCGGGATGCATTGGATCAAACCATGCCCAACCCTGCTAGAGTGCAGCCCTCTTCTTCTTCTTCTTCTTTTTTTTAACAAGAGCTGGGGCAAGACCAACATGGATGCACTGCCCTGATTAATTCTGGTCATTGGTTTGCTTAAACAGTCACATTTAATCCAATCTCTAGATGTAAATTCTACACCTACCTACTTTTCATCTTTCTCTCAGGAGTAATCAGACTATATAGTTTCTCTGGATGACACCATCGTCTTTCTCTCACCTCTTCAACAATATTCCACCCTTTCGCTCTTTGAAAAAAGCTTCTTATTCCTTCTGCCTGTTCATTTCATTTCCAATTTTGCCTCATCCCTGCCCTGTCATCTCTCTCTCTATGCTTTCCAACCAGCACTGCATACACCCAGCCATTTAACTGTAGCTGGGAAATCTGGTTATATGCTTTAAACTGCTCTTTGTCTATTGGGTTTCTTCTTTTTTCCTTTTCTTTTCTTCTTTTTGACTTTTTTATATATTTTCATTTTCTATTATTCACCTTCCCTCCTCCCTCTTTTCTCTTTACTTTTTCGTTTTCCCTTTCGGTTTGTGTGTTTGTTGGATATTTCTGTGCATTTGTGTGCCTTTGTTCCCTGTGTGTTTGTCTATCTGTTTTCTTATCCAGGGCTACCTCAAGAAACAAGCCAAAGTACACCTGGTGGAGAGTCCCAAATACCACTACGAGGAGGAAAACAAAATAACAAAGGTCTCAACAAGAGAGACAAAGAGATAACATTCAAAGAACACTTTCTGGGGGCGCCTGGGTGGCTTAGTCGGTTAAGCGTCCGACTTTCGCTTGGGTCATGATCTCACTGTTCGTGGGTTCGAGCCCCGCGTCGGGCTCTGTACTGACTGCCAGCTCAGAGCCTGGAGCCTGTTTCAGTCTGTGACTCCCTCTCTCTCTGACCCTCCCCTGCTCACGCTGTCTCTCTCTCTCTCTCCTCGAAATAAATAAAACATTAAAAAAAATTATAAAAAAAACAAAAACAAAGAACACTTTCTGAAAGGATAGGCCCTGGACAGTCAAAGAGCCTTCTTGGGTACAGCAGCACTCACAGGTGCAGAGAGCATAACATGTTTTTAAAACTAACAAGATATAGGGGCGCCTGGGTGGCTTAGTCGGTTAAGCGTCCGACTTTCGCTTAGGTCATGATCTCGCGGTTCGTGGGTTCAAGCCCCGCGACGGGCTCTGTGCTGACTGCCAGCTCAGAGCCTGGAGCCTGTTTCAGTCTGTGACTCCCACTCTCTCTGACCCTCCCCTGCTCACGCTGTCTCTCTCTCTCTCCTAAAAATAAATACAAACATTAAAAAAAAATTTATAAAAACCTAACAAGATATAGAAAGCTAACCAAAATGACGAAATGAAAGAGCTCTCTGCCAAAGAAATTCCAGAAAGAATTGAAAGCTAAAGAACTGTTCAAAACGTATATAAGCAGCATAACGGAACAAGATTTTAGAAAAGTAATCATAAAATTAAACACTGGGCTTCAAAAAAGCATGGAGACATCAAAGAAACTATGGCAACAAACAACATGGAGCTTAAATATAGGTATGATGAAGTAAAAAATGCGATAAATGAGACACATAATAAACTGGAGGCATCCAATGCACGGGTTGAAGAGGCAGAAAGGAGAATAAGTGATTTAGAAGACACAATTATAGAAAAAGAAGAAACTGAGAAAAAAAGAGACAAACTGATCAAGAAACATGAAAGAAGAGTTCAAGAGCTCAGTGATAAAATCAAATGGAACAATATCCGTATCATAGGAATCCCAGAAGAGGAAGAGAGAGGGAAAGGTGCTGAAGGAGTCCTAGAACAAATTATAGCAGAGAACTTCCACAACCTGGGGAGGGAAGTAGATGAAGAAATTCAAGAGGCACAAAGAAATCCCCTCAGATGTAACTTGAATCAATCATCTGCACGATATATCATAGTGAAACTGGCAAAATATAAGGACAAAGAATTTTGAAAGCAGCGAGGGAGAAAAGGGCCCTAACATACAAAGGGAAACCGATGACAGGGTGGTGACAGACATATCTACTGAAACTTGGCAGGCCAGAAGGGAATGGTAGGAGATCTTCAATGTGATGAACAGAAAAAATATGCAGCCAAGATCCTCTATCCAGAAAGCAGGTCATTCAGAATAGAAGAAGAGAAAAAAGTCTTTCCAAATTAACAAAAATTGAAAGAATATGTCACCACTAAGCCAGCCCTACAAGAAATCCTGAGGGGGACTCTCTGAGGGAAGTGTAGCAAGGAACGCAAGATACCAGAGACACCACCACAAGTATGAATCCCACAAAGGACACAATGACTCTAAACCCACATATTTCACTAATAACACTGAATGTAAATGGGCTGAATGCTCCAATCAAAAGACATCGGGTAGCAAAATGGATTAAAAAACAAAATCCACCTATTTGCTATCTACAAGAAACACATTTTAGACAGGAAGATACCTTCATATTAAAAGTNAAAATTCAAGCAATTATCAGGGAATACTATGAAAAATTATAAGCCAACGAAGTGGAGAACTTAAAAGAAATGGACAAATTCCTAAACACACACTCACTACCAAAATTCACATGGGAAGAGATAGAAAACCTGAGCAGGCCCATAACTAGTGAAGAAATTGTATCACTTATCAAAAATCTCTCAACAAATAAGAGCCCTGGACCTGATGACTTCCCTGGGGAATACTACCAGATATTGAAAATAGAATTAATACCCATTCTTCTCAAGCTATTTCAAAATCAGAAATCGAAGGAAAACTTCCGGGCTCATTTTTGAAGTCAGCATCAATCTGATTCCCAAGCCAAACAGAGATTCAGCAAAATAAGACAAGTACAGACCAACATCCTTGTTGAATATGGATGCAAAAATCCTCAACAAGATAACTTTCAAATCGAATCCAACAGCACATAAAAAGAATTATCCATCCAAGATCAAGTGGGATTCATTCCTGGGTTACAGGGCTGGTTCAATATTCTCAAATCAATCAATGTGATCCATCACATCAACAAAAGAAAAGAGAAAAACCTAATGATCCTGTCGATAGATGCAGAAAAAGCATTTGACAAAATACAGCATCCCTTCTTAATAAAGACCCTAGAGAAGGTCGGGATAGAAGGAACTTACTTAAACATGATAAAAGCCATCTATGAGAAGCCCTCAGCTAACATCATCGTCAATGGGGAAAAACTGAGAGCTTTCCCCCTGAGATCAGGAACACGACAGGGATGGCCACTATCACCACTGTTGTTTAACATAGTGCTGGAAGTCCTAACATCTGTCATCAGAAAACAAAAAGAAATCAAAGGCATCAGAATTGGCAAAGAAGAAGTCAAACATGCACTTTTCAGAGACGACATAATACTCTACATAGAAAACCTGACAGACTCCACCAGAAGCCTACTAGAACTGATCCAAGAATTCAGCCAAGTTGCAGGGTACCTAATCAACGTACAGAAATCGGTTGCATTTTTATACACCAATAATGAAGCAACTGAAAGAGAAATCAAGAAACTAATCCCATTCACAATCGCACAAAAATCATAAAATACCTAGGAATAAACCTTACCAAAGATATTAGAGATTGCTATGGTGAGAAGTACAGAAAACTTATGAAGGAATTTGAAGAAGATGTAAAGAAATGGAAAAACATTCCATTCTCACGAATCAGAGCAATAAATATTGTTAATGTCATTACTACCGAAAGCAATCTACACATTCAATGCAATCCCAATCAAAATTGNTCGATGAAAAATAGACAGCTTCTTTAACAGATTGTGTTGGATAAACTGGACAGCAACATGCAGAAGAATGAAACTAGATCATTTTCTCACACCATACATCAAAATAAACTCAAAATGGATAAAGGTCCTGAACGTGAGACAGGAAACCATCAAAACCCTAGNATGAGAAAGAATGAAATCTGGCCGTGTGTAGCAACATGTATGTAACTTGAGGGTGTTACGCTAAGTGAAATAAGTCAGGCAGAGAAACAAATACCATATGTTTGCACGTATAGGAGGATTAGGAGAAACTTAACGGAGGACCATGGGGGAGAAGAAGGGGAAAAATAGTTGGGGAGAGGGAGGCAAACCATGAGAGACTCTTGAATGCGGAGAACAAACTGAGGTCTGTTAGGAGTGGAGGAGAGGGGAAGGGGAGTGATGGGCATGGAGGAGGGCCCTTGTGGGGATGAACACTGGGTGTTATATGGAAACCAACTTGACAATAAACTATTTAAAAAAAGATGCCCTTTGATAGATGAATGGATAAACAAAGTGTGCTACATCCACACAATGGATCATCATTCAGTGATAATAAGTAATGAGCTATCAAGCCATGAAAAACATGAAGGAAACTCTCATGCACTTTGGTGAGCAAAAGAAGCCAGTCTGTAAAGGCTACAACTGCCTGATTCCACCTATATGATAGTCTGGAAAAGGCAAAACTATCTTCAGAGTATCAGTGGTTCAATGTAGTGGTAGTTGGTAGGTGAAGGATGAATAGGTGAGGCACAGGGGAGTTTTTAGGAAATGAGACTATTGTGTTTGATACTGTAATGGTGGACACATAACTTGATGTACTTTCAAAACCCATTGAACTGTACAACACAGAGACTCACTGTCATGTAAACTATGGACTTAGATAATAATGTTTTAGTACTGGTTTATTAATTGTAACAAATGTATTACACTAATGCAAGATCTTAATAACAGGGGAAGCTGTGATGGGGGACAATAGGAGACTCCTCTATGCTATCTGCTCAAAATTTCTGTAAATTCAAAACTATTCTACAAAAGTAAGTTTGTTAATTAAAGAATACTGAATTGTGTGTCACAGTGACATAAAACTCACTTCCATCCCAGAATATGCTTTTCATGCCCTGCCTCACAAGGAAGGAAGCCCAAACACAAAAAGGCTCTGAAAAAGAAAGAAAATGGAAGATGAGTGGAAATTTTTGACTAATACATTTCAAGAAAACCCTTCAGTTTGGCAGCATCTTTGAATTATCAGCCCCCAAATTCCTACTTAGTCTGTGCTATGATGTGGCCTGGAATAGTTCTTCCAGCCATAGACCTAGTTAACACTGCACATATCCCCCTGGCCCAGCCATATCATACCCCCACGCCCCACTGTTTTGTAACAGGGCCACAGATTATGCTGTTGCTGGAATGTACCATGTCCTTCCTCTCTCACTCCATCTACATAAATCCTACTCATCACTAAGACCCAGTTACAATACCATATTCCTTAAAGATTTAAGCCATTTCTTGACATAGCACCTCCCACCTTCCTATGCCTTTCCTTAACATTCCAAGCCTTGATGATAGCATTTGACACAGCAATTGGTGTTTCCTAAATAAACTTTGTTCATTTCTCTCTCTCTCCTCCAATTAAATCATCCATCCTACTTTTGTTTTTGTTTTTTTTTTCTCCAGAGGAAAAAACCTCAGGAGATGGAATGGATAGCAGTCAGGAAACAGCTGAAGATCATGATGTTCAACCAGTGATTCACACAACATACAACTGAAGAAGAAAATAAAATGAGAAATATAGAAAAGAAGAAATTTTAAGTTGGTTCAGAAGAACAGGAGAGAAACAATGAAGAGGAGACATTTATGATATAAGCAATATTTCCAAAACTGAGAAATATTTCAGCTTTTGTATAAAAAGAGCCTACCAGGTAAGCACCAGGGTTAATAAAAAGAAATCCACACCCAAACATACTCTGGAAAACATACTATTTCATATTTTCTTTACTCACTTGGTCAAGTGTTTCATTCTTCCTTATCCTGGATTTCCCTTAAATCTGTCAGCCATGGCATTTTCTGTTCCTTGCAGACAGATCAGGTTAGGTTTAGAAGCAGGAAATCCTGCTCAAGGAGAAAGAAAATATATAGTTGCTTAGTCTGGGAACAAAGTAGGGCCAGAGATCAGTCCCAGCTAATGGGTAAGCAGAAACAAGATAGGAAGAAGAGGAAATATCCAAAGAGGACAAACAAAGGAAACGCAGAGACCATGAATGAATATTTGGGTTCTGACTAAAAGTACTGGAAATATAAAGTAGTAAACAAATATAATCCAGCGTTTTAAGTACTATAATATAAGCCAGAGACAAGAAATAGACTGATACAAAAGGAGAAAAAACTTCAGTGGTTCTCAAATGCAAGCCCTTGGACTGGCTGCATTAAGAGTCACGTGGAACTTGTAAAAAGAGTTTACTGGGCCCATCAGCAGAAATTCTATTTCACAGGTAAAGATTGGGGGCTGGGAATCTTTATTGGCAGTCACAAGTTCACCGGAACCACACAAAACAAAGACATTTTTCCATTCATTTGTATGTTCTTCAGTTTTTTCATCAATGTTTTATACTTTTCAGTATACAGATCTCTCACCTCCTTGGTTACATTTATTCCTAACCATTGTATTGCTTTTGATGATATTGTAAAGGTGATTGTCTTGTTAATTTCTCTAATTTCTCTCTTGGATAGTTCATTGTTAATATATAGAAATGTAACTGATTTTTTTGTATTTTGATTTTGTACCCTACAGCTTTACTGGATTTATTAGGTCTAACATCTTTTTTCTCTTCAGATGCGTAATGCAGGCTAATTGGAAGACTTGACCTTCAGGATGCAGCTGAGAAAGTCAGGGCATTAGCTACACAGTCCAGCCTTTATCAGGGAAAAACTAAGAGCTGGGTGTTTGTGCCTACTCACTCTGCTGAGTCAGAGAGAACAGTCACTGGGAGTGCCTTTGTGCCCATGTATAATTATTACTTATATAATTTTAGATCTTTTAAAAAAGCTGAGAGATTATGAGACATGATAGAGATATTAGCGATCATATTGCTATAAATAAATGTATGAGATCCACATGTAGTACACCTTAAACTTACATAATGTTATATGTGAAATATAGTTCAATAAACTTAAACAACAAAGAAATGTATTTTTAAAAGCTGAGAGAGGGATGGGAGAAGATAAGATGGTGGAGGAGTAAAGAGACCCTAAACTTGTCTTGTCCCTTGAACACAGCTAGATAGTTCTCAAACCTTTCTGAACACTGAAGAAATCAATCAGAGATCTGAAGAGAACAAAAACTGCAAGACTCTAAGTAGAAAAGGTACCACCTTCTGGAAGGTAGGAGGTGTGGAGAGTTTACTGGGGGAGAGAGCCACGGTAAGGGAGCCTACTTTTGCAGGCTTCCTCAAAGTAGTATAAGCATCGGAGTGCAAAATCTGAACTTTTACCAGTGCACTACCATGGGGGAAGTGCCTGGCTTAAAGGTGCTCAAGTGGTCAAGCTGTGCAGAATCCCAGGATTGACACCATGGTTTGAGGAAACCTTGGGTCACAAAAAAGGTTGGACCTGGATGTGTCAACATGCTATGCTGTTTCCAGGCATAAGAGAGAGGATTCCCTCTGGTTGAGGGCAGCAAGTAGGCAGGGGTGCCGGCTTTCTGCTCTGTTTTGACATAAACTCTGAACAGCACAGTCGCGCCACTGTATTTTTCCTCATGGGTGGGCAAAAGTGAGGTGAGACCCCCCACCCCCACACACACCAAGGAACAGTGTGGGTTAGCACCACAGGCGTCCCTAAAACTTGGAGTTTTGAAACTGTTGCGTGTCAGAGATGAAAAAGCTTAGACACAGGCAGGATAAACACGGGGTTCATTCCAAAACCGGAGAGAAAAGAGGAGTGGTTAATTGCTCTTTTGTGAGGTTCCCATGAAGAGTGGGGGAGCAAACTTTCAGCTCCAGGGCTATAAAGAGAGGCCCTGCCAAATTTATTTCACCCTTCAGAGCTGAAAGCCTCAAGGAGCATAATAGCGCCACCTGGTGGAGGCCAGTGTCATTTACACCAAGCCCCGCCCCCCTGCACTCNTCAGTGCAGCAGGCACCTCTCCCAGAAGACCAGCACAATTTGCTTGTACCAAGTCGACTGATCAGAGCTTTCGGATATAGGGGAAATAGGATCTAAGGTCTGTTTTATTTTTATTCTTACTTNTTGTTTTTGAGAGAGAGAGAGAGAAAAAGCGTGAGCGGGGGAGGGGCAGAGAGAGAGGGAGACACAGAATCCAAAACAGGCTCCAGGCTCTGAGATGTCAGCATAGAGGCCAACACAGGGCTCGACCTCACAAATTGTGAGATTGTGACCTGAGCCGAAGTCGGACGCTTAACTGAATGGGCCACCCAGGTGCTCCTGGATGTAGATTCTTTTAACAGGCAGACCAAAACACACCAAAGANTTTTGTTTTTGTTTTTGTTTAGTTTTTGCTTTATCTTTCTTCTTTGCTTTTCTGGACAAAAGGCTGAGATGGAGAAATTCACCCTGAAAGAAAGAATGGGTAATAGATCTCATGGCCATGGATTTAATCAACACAGATAATAAGAGGTCTAAACTAGAATTAAAACCATGAAAATAAAGAGACTGGCTGAGGTTGACAAAAGCATAGAAGACACCAGAGAATCTCTTTCTGCAGAAATAAAAGAACTAAAATCTAGGGGCTGCTGGGCGGCTCAGTTGGCTAAGCCTCCGACATTGGCCCAAGTCATGATCTCATGATTCATAAGTTTGAGACCTGCATTGGCTCTGCACTGACAGTGAGGAGCCTGCCTGGGATTCTCTGTCTCTCCTTCTATCTGCCCCTTGGCTCACTGATGTGCTCTCTCTCTCTCTCTCTCTTTCACAAAATAAATCAACTTAAAAAAAGAACTAAAATCTAGTCATGCCAAAATTAAAATTTCTGTAACTGAAATGCAAACTTGAATGGATGCCATTATGGTGAGGATGGAAAAAGGAGAGCAGTGAGTCAGTGATAAAGGAGATAAAATTATGGGGGGAAATGAAGCTATGAAGAAGAGAGAAACAAAGGCAATAAATGATGAAAGAAGACAGGCAGCTCAGCCACTTATTAAAGAGGAATAACATTCATATCATAAGAGTCCCAGAAGATGGAGAGAGAGAAACATGGAAGATTTATGTGAGAAAATTATAGCTGGAAATTTCCCTAATCTGGGGAAGGACACAGACATCAAAGTCCAAGAAGCACAGAGAACTCCCATTAAATTCAACAAAAGCCAACCATTGCCAAGGCATAGCAGAGTCAAATTCATAAAATATACAGACAAGGAAAGAATCATGAAAGCAGAACTAGAAAAAAAGAAAGTCCTTAACTTACAAGGGAAGACAGATCAGGTTTGTACCAGATCTGCCCACAGAAACTTGGAAAGCCAGAAAGGAGTGGCAGGGTATACTCAACATGCTGACTTGGAGAAATATGCTTCCAGGAGTTCTTTATCTAGCAAGCCTGTCATTCAGAAGAGAAGGAGAGATAAACAAAAAATACAGAAGTTTGTGACTACTAACCCAACCCTGCAAGAAAATTTATGGGGGACACTTTGAGTGGAGAAAAAAAAAAATACCAAAAGCAAGAAAGACTAGGAAGGATGAGAGAACGTCATCAGAAACACCAGATCAACAGAGAACACAATGGCACTAAATTCATATACTTTAATAATCATTCCGAATGTAAATTGACTAAATGCTCCAATCAAAAGACACAGAGTATCAAAATGGATTTAAAAAATCCACAAGACTGGGGCACCTGGGTGGCTTAGTCGGGTGGCGTCCGACTTTCGCGTAGGTCATGATCTCGCGGTTCGTGGGTTCGAGCCCCGCATCGGGCTCTGTGCTGACTGCCAGCTCAGAGCCTGGAGCCTGTTTCAGTCTGTGACTCCCTCTCTCTCTGACCCTCCCCTGCTCACACTGTCTCTCTCTCTCTCCTAGAAATAAATAAAACATTAAAAATATTTAAAAAAAAATCCACAAGATCTATCCCTATGCTGCCTACCAGAGACTCATTTTATACCTGGAGATTAAAAGTAAGGGGACAGAGAACTATCTATTATGCTAATGGACGTCGAAAGAAAGCTAGAGTACCCATGCTTATATCAGACAAACTAGATTTTAAACAAAGACTATAACAAGAGATGAATAAGGGCATTACATATCATAATGAAGGAGTCTATCCCTCAAGAATATCTAACTGTTGTAAATATTTATACCCCCAACTTGAAGTACTCAAATATAGAAATCAATTTATAACAAACTTAAAGAAACATATTGATAATAATGCAATAATAGTAGGGGACTTTAATATCCCACTTACTGCAATGGACAGATCATCTCAGCAGAAAAATCAACAAGATAACAATGGCCATGAATAACACACCGGACTGGAGGAACTTAACAGATATAATGAAAATATTTCACCTTTTTTTTTTTAATGTTTATTTCTTTTTGAGAGTGAGAGGACAAGCAGGGGAGGTACAGAGAGAGAGAGAGAGAGAGAGAGAGAGAGCGACAGAGGGTCCGAAAGCAGGCTCCATGTGGACAGCAGAGAGCCTGATATGGGGCTTGAACCCACAAACTGTGAGATCATGACCTGAGCCGAAGTCAGATACTTAACCGACTGAGCCATCCATGCACCCCAGAATATTTCATCTTAAAGAAACAGAATACAGATTTCTTTTGAGCACACATGGAGCATTCTCCAGAATAGATCACATACTGTGTCAAAATCAGCCCTCCACAAGTACAAAAAGATTGAGATCATACCATGTGTATTTTCGGACCACAGTGCTATGAAGCTTGAAATCCACCACAAGAAAAAATTTGGAAAGATCACAAATACCTAGAGATTAAAGAACATCCTACTAAAGAATTAATGGTCAACCAAGAAATTAAAGAAGAAATAACAAAGAACACGGAAGCCAATGAAAATGAAACAACAGTCCAGAACTTTTGGGATGCAGCAAAGGCAGTCAGAAGAGGGAAGCATGTAGCATTCTAGGCCTTCAAAAAAAAAAAAAAAAAAAAAAAAAGGAAGAAATGTCTCAAATCCACAACCTAACCTTACACCTAATGAAGCTGGAAAAGGAACAACAAGGAAATCCCAAAACCAGCAGAAGTAGTGAAATAAAAATCATTAGTGGCACCTGGATGGCTCAGTTGGTTGAGTGTCCAACTTCAGCTCAGGTCACGATCATGTGGTCAGTGAGTTCGAGCCCTGCATCAGGCTCTGTGCTGACAGCTCAGAGCCTGGAGCCTGCTTCAGATTCTGTGTCTCCCTCTCTCTCTTTCTCTATGCCCCACTTCCACTCTGTCTCTCTCTCTGTCTTCCAAAAATGAATAAACATTAAAAACATCATTAGAGCAGAAATCAATGATATCAAAATTAAAAAAAAAAAAACAGTAAAACAGATCAAGGAAACTAGGAGCTGATTCACTGAAGAAATTAACAAAACTGATAAACCCGTAGCCAGTTTGATCAAAACGAAAAGGGAGAGTACCCGAATAAATAAAATGATGAAGGAAAGAGGAGAGATGACAACAAACACCACAGAAACTTAGATAATTATAAGAGAACATTATTAGCAATTATATGCCAACAAACTGGACAATCTGGAAGAAGTGGATAAATTCCTAAAAACCAAAACTGAAACAGGAAGAAATAGAAAATTTGGACAGACCCATGACCAGTAATAAAGTTGAATCAGCAATCAAAAATCTCCCTACAAACAAGAGTCCAGGGCTGGATGGCTTCTTAGGGGAATTCCACCAAACATTTAGAGAACAAATACCTATTCTTTTCAAAGTATTCCATAAAATAGAGATGGAAGGAGAACTCCCAAACTCATTCTATGAGGCCAGCATGACCTTGATTCCAAAACCAAAGGTGTTGCTAAAAAGGAGACTAACAGACCAATGTGCCTGATGAACATGGATGCAAAAATTCTCAACAAGACACTAGAAAATCAAATCCAATATCACATTAAAAGAATTATTTGCCGTGATCATGTGGGACTTATTCTTGGGCTGTAGAGGTCGTCCATTATCTGCAAAATAATCAGCGTGACACACCATATTAATCAAAGAAAGGATAAGAGGTATAAGATCCTCTCCATAGATGCAGAAAAGGCATTTGACAAAATACAGCATCCTTTCTTGATAAAAACTCTCAAGAAAGCAGGAACATACCTCAACATCATAAAGGCCATATATGAAAGACCCACAGCTAATATCACCCTCAATGGGGAAATACTGAGACCATTCCCCCTAAAATCAGGAAGATGACAGGGGTGTCCACTCTCACCACTGTTGTTCAATATAGTACTGGATGTCTTAGCCTCAACAATCAGACAACAAAAAGAAATAAAAAACATCAAAATCAGCAAGAAAGAAGCCAGACATTCACTCTTTTCAGACGGCATGATACCCTATGTTGAAAACCCAAGAGCCTCCACCAAAAAATTACACAACTGATACCTGAATTCAGCAAAGTCAAAGGATACAAAGCTGATGCACAGAATGGAGTTGCATTTCTATATACCAATAATGAAGCAGCAAAAGGAGAAATCAAGGAATCGATCCCATTTATAATTGTACAAGAAACCACAGATTCCTAGATACCTAGGAATAAATCTAACCAAGAAGTAAAAGATCTATATGCTGAAAACTATAGAATGACTATGAAATAAATTGAAGTAGACACAAAGAAATAGAAAAACATTCCATGCTTATGAATCGGAAGTACAAATATATTTAAAATGTCTACACTACCCAAGGCATCATTGCCATCTCTATCCATATAAATCCAGCATTCTTCACAGGGCTAGAACAATTATATAATTTGTAGGCATGCATGCAGAAAAGACCCCAAATAGTGAAAGTAATGTTTCTTTTTAATAGTTTATTCTCAAGTTGGTTTCCATAAAACACCCAGTGCTCATCTCCACAAGTGCCCTCCTCCATGCCCATCACCCCNTCTAGTGCTCATCCCCAAAGGTGTCCTCCTCCATGCCCATCTCCCCCCCCCAACACCCATCAGTCCTCAGTTTGTTCTCAGTATTCAAGAGNCAAGGTCCATCCATGTTGCTACACATGGCCAGATTTCATTGTTTCTCATTGCCATGTAGTATTCCATGGTATAGATAAACCACATCTTCTTGATCCATTCGTCCGCTGATGGACACTTAGGCTCTTTCCATGTTTTGGCTATTGTTGAGAGTGCTGCTATGACCATTGGGGTACATGTGCCCCTATGCATCAACAATCCTGTATCTCTTGGGTAAATCTCTAGCAGTGCTATTGCTGGGTCATAGGGGAGATCTATTGTGAAATTTTTGAGGAACCTCCACACTCTTTTCCAGAGGGGCTGCACCAGTTTACATTCCCACCAACAGTGTAGGAGGGTGCCCATTTCTCCACATCCTCGCCAGCATCTAGTGTCCTCTGATTTGCTCATTTTAGCCACTCTGACCGGCGTGAGGTGGTATCTCAGTGTGATAAGGGATCAGCAGTTCTCTCACCTGAACTTTCATGGAATGTAATTTCTGAAATGCGGCACTGAGAATAAGGAGAAGAGAGTCTGGCAGCCTGCCTCACCCATGGAGACACAGTAGCCCCAAAGTGGGACAGCAGGAGAAGGCGCTCCATCTTTCCTGGCTATAGCAACCCAGAGTAGAGCTTCCATCATAGTGAGTCAGGAGGGAGAGGAGAAGAATAAATTGTGGCTCAGGTGCTACAGTCTCTCATTGCTCTTACAGAGATTTAGTAAATTTGCATGAATTAATGTTTCATCATTTGCTATATACTCCTTGAACAATTTCTAGAGACTTTTTTTTTAAATATTTTTATTCATTTCTAGGACAGAGAGAGAGAGAGACAGCATGAGCAGGGGAGGGCCAGAGAGAGAGGGAGACACAGACTCTGAAATAGTCTCCAGGCTCTGAGCTGGCAGTCAGCACAGAGCCTGACGCGGGGCTCGAACCCACGAACTGCGAGATCATGACCCAAGCGAAAGTCAGACGGTTAACCGACTAAGCCACCCAGGCGCCCCATTTTCTAGAGACTTTAAATGATATTTTTATATGAGTAACTTTCACCAGCTTGATTTTTTCTTTGGCAAATGTATGGTGACAGATGGTGGATGCACTTGTGATGAACATAGCATGATGTTTAAACTTGAATTGCTATGTTGAATCACTATGTTGTGCACCTGAAACTAATGTAATATTGTGGGTCAACTACACTCAATTTTTTAAGTATAAGAACTAAACCATAGTAAAACACAACCAACAAATCCTTTGCATTAATACCAAGAGTACTCAACGTTTACATCCTTAAACTCATTTACTACAGAAAAAAACCCCTGAATATTCATGAAAAAATTACTCAGCTTGAGAAGCTAGAAAGACACCAACAAAACAGCTACAAAGAGGAGAATATTAATAAACATAAAACAGAAATCTGTCAAGTAAGAACTAACCGTAAAATAGTAATCCATTCAACCTATATCTGGTTCTTTGTAAAGACAATCAAACAGAAAAACATCTGCCAAATATGATGAAAAGTAAGAAACCAAGATATAACAGTACAATACCAGGAATTAGGAGATTTTGAGGATAGTTAAAAAACTTTACGATGCCTCCCATTTTGGTTTTCTTCTTCAATATTACTTTGGCTATTTGGGGTCTTTTGTGGTTTCATTCAAATATTAGGATAGTTTGTTCTAGCTTTGAGAAGAATGCTGGTGCAATTTTGATTGGGATTGCATTGAATGTGTAGATTGCTTTGGGTAGTAATGACATTTTAACTATATTTATTCTTCTAATCCATGAGCATGGAATGTTTTTCCATTTCTTTGTGTCTTCCTCAATTTCCTTCATAAGTTTTCTATAGGTGTCATCATACAGATCTCCTATATCATTGGTTAGGTTTATTCCTAGGTATTTTCCGGTTAGTGTGTGTGTGTGTGTGTGTGTGTGTGTGTGTGTGTTTGTGCAATTGTGAATGGGATCTGTTTCTTTATTCCTCTTTCTGTTGCTCCATTATTGGTGTATAAAAATGCAACCAACTTCTGTAAGTTGATTTTGTATCTTGCAATTTTGCTGAATTCATGGATCAGTTCCAGTAGGCTTCTGGTGGAGTCTCTCGGGTTTTCTATGTAGAATATCATGTCATTTGCGAAAAGTGAAAGTGTGACTTCTTCTTTGCCAATTCTGATGACTTTTATTTCCTTTTGTTGTCTGATTGCTGATGCTAGGACTTCAAGCACTGTGTGAAATAACAGTNCCGCATATAGGTGGATTATAAGGAAACTAACGGAGGACCGTGTGGGAGCAGAAGGGGAAAATAGTTGGGGAGAGGGAGGGAGAGAAACCATGAGAGATTCTGGAATGCTGAGAACAAACTGAGGACTGATTGGGGTGGGGGAGAGGGGAAGGTGGGTGATTGGCATGGGAAGGGCACTTGTGATGAGCACTGGGTGTCATATGTAAATCAACTTGACAATAAACTATTTAAGAAAAAATAAATAACACTTAAAAATAAAAGTAAAAAATAAAAATACTTTAAGAATGTCTGCACAAATTGATTCTAGTGAATTCTAATAACATAATTATTACAATCGGCCTAAGAAAAAGAAACATGAATAGAGCAATAATCAATAGTGACTGAAATTGGTAAAAAGACTCTGAAAATGAAACTATAATAGATAACACCACAGATAATTATAGTACAGCTGATCATTATGCAGATATTTAGCACATTACATACATTGTTACATTGCACTAAGAAAATGTGAAGGGCACTCACATTACTTTTCTAGTTTAGCATAACCCTGATGCCAAAACTCCACAAGAATTCATCTCAATTTAGAAAATCGATGCCAGTCATTAAAATAGTGCGATCCTATGCAGAAATAGACAAATCGGTCAATGTAACAGAATCTTCCATGCATATATGAGAACTTAATTTACAATAAGCTGTCATTTCAAGTCTATGGAGAGAGGTTGCAATTGAGACAGTGTGGCTATTCATTTTTTAAAAATTCTTAAATGTTTATTTTTGAGAGAGAGAGAGAGAGAGAAAGAGAGAGAGCGCGCGCGCAAGGGGGCAGAAAGAGAGGGAGACACAGAATCCAAAGAAGGCTCCAGGCTCTGAGATAGCTGTCAGCACAGACCCTGACGCGGGGCTCGAACACACAAACTGCAAGATCATGACCTGAGCCAAAGTCGGACACTTAACTGACTGAGCCACCCAGGCGACCCATATCCATTTAGAAAAGTATAAACATTCACACACATACAAAAGCATTCCAGTTGACTAAATGTGCTTACCTTGAAAAAAGAAAACCTAAAGAGCATTAAAAGAAAACTTCAGATTGTTTTTATAATATTAGGTAGGAATGGGCTTCTTTAAATAATACCAAATGTGGAAAATGTAAAAATACTCAGGCTGGACTATCTGTATGATGAAAGAAACTATCATCAAAGGTAAAAGATAGCAGAGTTCCACCTACTAGAGGACAGCTGAAGAAACTCCACAGACGCACTCCCTAGAGAAACAAGCAAAATTGTTTTAAAAAAATTAAATAACTATTAAATGTCTCTGGAGATTGTTCTAAGAACGTACAGCAAATGAAGAAAAGTTTACTCAAAAAGCCTCTATTAAACTAGGTGAGAACAGCGAGAGTCTGTCATTGCAACCATGATCTGCTCCCTCCCCCTACCTCTCCAGCTCAGTTTGATGTTAGTCCACTCCAGGTAGGTATCTCCAGGAAGATGGGGCTCCTTCTCCCCTCAGCTCCCAATTATTGGTTACCCATACCTTACCAGTAAGGGCAGGACACCAATATTTCTCATCCTCCAATTCCTAATTGAAGAGGCTAAATTCTTAGTGAGCGAGGCCAACATGTCAGGGGGCTTCTTTTCTCTAACCAGTCCTCACTCAGAGGATTGAGGGGCCATACCGGCCACAGCAGTTGAGAATATTGCAGTCCTGATGGCCCTTGCCCCAGTCTAATCACAGGACACAGGTTCCAAGTATAAGCAGTAAGGCTAGAAGACCAGAGACTACTGCCCAACCCAGAGGCCAGAAGAGTGGCTCATTTCTTTCCCCTAAGAGAAGCATTCCACAAGAAAGAGAGCTCCTAAGCTCTCCCCCAAAGGAAAAGACTTTATCTGAAACAGAGTGGGAAAGCTCAAGCCTAAGAGAGCTCTTGAAAATAATAGCACCTCTAAATTAAAAACAATAAACAAAACCATAGGCCAGCTATAGGCTCACCAGGGAGAACCAGGGAGAAAGACAGTCAGGAAGAGGCCTCCTGGGGTCTGAAAATGTCAAAGGAGCTACTAAAGAATATTCCCACCTGAATTTAATCAGATCAGTTTGTGGCACTATGTATGCACCAGGGCACGGTTGAAAACAATTAACAATCATATTGGCAATTAGCGGAGCCTAACAGGTGACTGTAATAACAAATGAGGTAGACAGCAGAGGGATCAGAGAAGCAAACAAAGTGAGCCCTGCTAACACTCCTATCATTCCAGAGGGACTGTATGTACACCCAAGTCTTCAGGGACTGAAGAGGAGCAGCAACAAAGACTTCATACTTGGGCGTAAACAGACATAACTGAGTCTAGCCAAGTCATTAGACAATTAAGCAAGCAAATAGCAGCCAAAACAAGCCCAAGGGAAGGGGAAAGCGGAAACTGCATCCAGAGTGCTAGAATATATTAACCTTACTGCTCAATAATAAAAAAAAAATATGGGATATCCAAAGAAACAGGAATGTGTAGCCCATTTACAGGAACAAAAACAAGCAATGGAAACTGCCTGTGAAAGGGTTGGTATCTGGGNGCTTAAAGAAGTAAAAGAAGCTATAATAACATTTCTCATTAAACAGAGACTATCCATAAAGAGACACAGAGTATAAAAAAGAACCAAATGAATAATTTGGAGTTAAAAATTCCATTAACCAAAACAAAGAGTTTACTACAGGGGCTCAATAATAGATTGGCGTTGGCAGAAGAAATAACACAAAATTGAAAATAGAGATTATCCAATCCTAAAATCAGAGAGAGAAAAAGAATGCAATAAAACAAACATTGTGTCAGGAATATGTGAGATACCATTAAAGGCACCAACGTACAAGTAATAAGATTACCAAAAGGAGAGGTCACAAGAGGTAGTAGAAAAAATATCCAAAGAAATAATGACTAAAATTGTGTAAGCACGTTAATCTACACATCCAGGAAGAACAAAGAATTACAACTAGTATAAATATGAAGACATCCGTGTCCAGATGCATCACAGTAAAAATGTTGAGGGCCAAAGTCAAAGAGAAAGTCTTGAGAAATTCAAGAGAAATGTTAACTTATCACTTACAAGATAAACTCATCCATTAAGGTTAAGAGGCAATGTCTTATTAGGAAAATGAATTAAAATTTTTAATGGTTTTTTAAAATTTATTTCAGAGAGAGAGAGAGAGCGTGAGCAGGGAGGATCAGAGAGAGAGAGAGGTACAGAATCTGAAACAGGCTCCAGGCTCTGAGCTAGCTGTCAGCACAGAGCCCAAGGCAGGACTTGAACCCAGGAACAGTGAGATCATGACCTGAGCCGAAGTCGGATGCTTAACCGCCTGAGCCACCCACTCAGGCGCCCCAGGAAAACAAATTAAAATGGAATCCAGAAACAGTGGGATGATATATTCAAAGTACTGAACAAACAAACAAACAAACCACCCCGTAAACTAAAACTCTTCTATCCTGCAAAATTGTCTTTCAAAAACAAAAGCAAAAGCAAAAACCCCAGATAAACAAACACTGAGAGAATTCAATTGCTGGCAGGCCTATTTGCAAGGAATAGTAAAAGAATTTCTTCAGACTAAAAGCAAGCAAACCTAGATGTAAAATTAAATATGCATTTATAAAAAAACAAAGAACACAGGTAAAGGTAATTCTACAATTATAAAACAAATTATAAACATAGTTTTTCTTCTCTATTCTTCTCTGTTTTAAAAAGCAGTTTTACAAATCAATATGGATATATGGTTGGTTGGGCATCTGATTTTTGAAATGTAATATATTTGACAATAATAGCACAAAGGAGGTAGGTGGGAGCAGAGTTGTATTTGAAATGCCACAAGATGGTAATTCAACCCACAGGAAGAAATGAATAGAACTACCTTGGTTTAATAACAAACTCTATAAATATGTATTTGCTCTTTTCTCTTTTCTCAACTTCTTTATTATGCATACATTCATACATTACTTATATAAATTATTATAACAAAAATGGTTGGGTCTGTAATAAGCATGAATTTAATATGTATAACAATATTATAACAGGGTGCCTGGATGGCTCAGTCAGTTAAGCGTCTGGCTCTAGGTTTTCGCTCAGGTCACAATCTCATGGTTCGTGGGTTTGAGCCCCGCATTGAGCTCAGCACTGCTGGTGCGAAGTCTGCTTGGGATTCTCTTTCTCTCTCTCTCTCTCTCTGTCTGTCTCTGTGTGTGTGTGCCCTCCCCTGCTCACTTGCTCTCTCACTTTCCCTCTCTCTCTCCCTCTCCCTCCCAAAAATAAATGTGTAAAATTTATAAAGAACAATATTATCACAAAAATGTGGAAGTGGAGATAGAGCTCAATAAAAGTAACATTTTAATATATCCCTGGAATTAATATTAACCTGGAGTAGATTCTCATAATTTAAGATCCTATATAAAGGCCTAGAGAGAGCACTAATGAATAACTTTAAGATAATGAAATAACACTAGAAAATACTAGCTTAATAAAAGAGGAAGCAATAAAGCAGGAATAAAGAAACAAAATTATTTGAGACATATAGAAAAGATAAAATGCAGGCATTAATCTAACTTTATCAATAATAACATCAAATGTGAATGGACTAGACAATCCAATCAAGAATCAGAGATGGTCAGATTGGAAAAAAAAATGAGAGATCCAACCATATGATGTCTACAAGGGGCACATTTTAGATTTGAAGGTACCTACAGGTTAAAAGAAAAAGGATGGAAAATCACGTATCATGCAAGCATTAGTTATAAAAAGGTGTGTTGTTAGTGCCAGTATCAGGAAAAAAGACTAAGAAAACAAAAAAGTATTACTACAAATAAAGGAAAATGTTTTATAATGAGAAAGGTCTGTCATAGGGAAGTTATAACAATTATATGCACTTCAAAACAGAGACTTACAATGTGTAAAGCAAAGGCCAACAGCAAAGGCCAGCCAGGCAAGCAGCAGCAGGGTGGGTCAGTAGTGAAAACACTGTGCAAATGTGGGAGGGCAAATGTGGCAGAAGACACCGTGAGCCCACCAAGACTAACCAGCCTTTTCCAAATAGGATAGATCACTAAACAATTGATTACTGAACATAGGTTTGTCTGCCTTTGGCTTCTTATTTCTGAAAAAATAAAGATACTTTGGTCTGTTGGTTAATATGTTTTGTACCTTATTGAAAAACTGTACTATGAAAAAAAGACATTTTAAAAATTATGAAATATATTCATAAATTTGCCGATCTAAAATTTCTGGTGTAATAACTCACAATTTGTTACCAGTTAGTTTTCAGGGGAGACTAAAGTTTCTAAGAAGTAAGATTTTGATAAATAATACTGAGACAGTTGAAAAATGATAAGGAAAGTAACTCTATATGTAGGAAAGTAGGAGATACATAAGAAGGGTATAAAGAATAAGAATACAGATTTGTTGATGGTAAAGAAAATAATTTTGTCCTGAAATGAGACTGGTTATTTAGAGAGGGAAAATTTAGGGCCAAATTAAATGAAAAAGTAAGTTATAGAAGATTTTTTGAAGGGGTATCTTTGGAAAAGATTTTTATGTGTGGTCAGGAGTAACTAAGATTGGAATGTATGAGCTTTAAAAGTACACTGATATAAAATTAAAATTTGGCTTTTCTCTCTGGTAAAAAGACAGGGCTTCCTTGGATTGTTGGTCTGCTTTTGAGAAGATATTATAAACAGTGTTTTTTCCCCTAACTGCCCAGCAAAACTAGGTTTCTGTATTTGTTTTTATCAAGTCTTTTTAATTAATTAAGAAAACTAAAACTTTTCAATATTAATGGAGCTCAGTTTTGCTAACACCTATACAATCCATAAAATGCCTTATGGCCATCTTGATTGAACAGATACTTAAATATTAAGTTGTATAATAATCTATGATCCTATGCAGACACATGGTTTAAAACATTCTGAAGTAGTTTTTTTTTTTAAACAATCTTTCCAGAAATTCAAATCCTAAATGAAGTATTTTTGACTAATTAGGTTTGTTATTTGGTATGTTAAGTCACATGGGAATCACTGTCAATCAAATGATGATAAACTTTCATAGGTTATCATTGTGGGTAAATGCTATACTTGTTCTAAAACTCTATGGAATTCCTAAAGTTTTAATATGTCCTGCTATAATGTCATCACCTAAAATTCTGATTATTAAAATGTTGTGTGTCATAAAAATAACTGAATTTCCTTGTCAATCGCATTGTAATGAACTCTCATCAAAGTCTCATCAAACCATGCCCATTTTTGAGTCTTCTGTCATTTAGCTACTGTTATGATGCTCTTGCAAAATATATTTCAGCTTCAAGGAGATTCACAAAAGGATTTTGACAAATATAGTTTTCTGATACCCTTAATATCATAAAACTAATAAACCACATCTTCTTGATCCATGGAATACTACATGGCAATGAGAAACAATGAAATCTGGCCATGTGTAGCAACATGGATGGACCTTGAGGGTGTTATGCTGAGCGAAATNATCATAAAACTAATCTGAGTAAGGATTTCCAAAACAAACTGGAAAACTGCATTCAGACAGAACAAAACTTAATAACATGCGAGTAAATGAATTAAGGAAGATGATCATAGTTTTTATGACACTTGTTTGAAAATATTGCTGGTTCTCTAATGTTTGCTCTTCCAAATTTAAGGGAACTTTTTCTCCTTAGTTATCGATAACTTATAGAAATGTGATAACATACATCTCACTA
>NW_027527815.1:55846-59060 GCF_008692635.1 Crocuta crocuta
TTTACACACGTATGTTAGCAAATTTGATAATAAATTATATTTAAAAAATAAAATTACAACCATATATAAAAAAGGAACCTATATCTAGAATAAAGATACAGTATGATTTAACTATAAAAAAGAAATGTGATAAAATATTTCTTTATGAACAAATTGAAGCATTTATCTTTTCTCCCTACCTGAACCCTCCAGAATTCAGAAACTTTCAGTGAACTTTCTTTCATGGCAATTATAATTATTTACATAAGTTCAATAAAAATCTGTTCTCCTTATAACAAGATACTGTTGGAAACATTGGTTATATGACCAGACTTTGAATGGAATATCATATTTGAGGGAGACATGCATAGACTCAGATATGACCAGACAGCTTTAAGGAATGAAGGTTGACTTTATGGAGCCAATAGAGCCCCTTGGAAATGTCAGCCTGATACCCTGCTTACAGAGTTTCCAGCAGCCTTACCAGCCCTGCAGACTGAAGCTAGACAACTTGAGGTAAACTTCAGAGAAATTTCTGTAAAATTCAGAAATGTCACAATAGTTCATAGAGACAATGTCTGTGCCTATTGCTCTATAGGCCACTCAAAAGGATCAACAGAGACATTTGAACTACAAGCCAGAAAAATCCATCAGATAGATGCTGCTACCTGCTCCCACTTCATCTGAGGAAGCTTCAAGCCTGACATCTAAAATCTTCTCACTGGCAGCACTAGGGACTCAGGTGCTCCAACCTGTGTTTTTCTTTTGTTTCCATAAAAATGCCTCTTATTGATTACCTGTTTGCTCGCCAACTAAGCAGAGTCTATATGATGGCTAATATCACTTGCTGCACCTATATTAACTCCCTCTGGGGAATAAGAATCTATATAGATAAAATGAGGCAGCAAGCCACTTGGCTACAAAAGTCCCTCACCACAACACCCCCTTTCCAAAGGTGGCTGGGACTGATTTAATGATCTGTGCTTTTGGATACCCATCAATATCTGACCAACTTTAAAGGGAATGATGTGTATAATTATACTTTACTTATCTTTAAAATATATTTGGGGATACAAGTAATGATTTCATGTAGTACCAAACTATGTAGGGAAAATATCCAAATTCTCAGATAAGGAACTATCTCTGATAGATCCCCTCCATTAGCAGAACGAACTAAATTTTGTGTCCTGCACCATGTCAAATCCTTCCATTCCAAAGCCCTTACTGAGCTGTAATTCACTTTGAAGCAGTCACAAAAGACTGACCTTCACCCATGTTCCATAGAAATAGAATGAAGGAATGACAATGGGAAATTATAACAGAAAAAAACTTAGCATTTCTGACTCCATGTTGCTTCTATTTCCCCTACTGCTGAGATCTATAAATTAAAAACTTATTTTTAGCCATGTATGTATGTATGTCATNTGCAAAAACTGTTCTGTACCCAAAACCTACCTCACCTGAGGAAATAAATAAGTAGTTAGGGTGGTCATCATCCCAATTCTTCAAGATTGAGGAATGGTCAAACTTCAGGGGAGATTTGAGGAGCGCCTGGGCGGCTCAGTTGGTTAAGCCTCTGACTTCGGCTCAGGTTATGATCTCACAGTTCATGAGTTTGAGTCCCATGTTGGGGTTTGTGCTGACAGCTCAGAGCCTGGATCCTGGTTCAGATTCTTCATCTCCCTCTCTCTCTCTGCCCCTCTCCTTCTCATTCTCTCTCTCTCTCTCAAAAACAAAAAAATAAATAAATAAACATTAAAAAAATTTAAAATTTGAACAAAAGAACTCAGGGGGGATTTGAAACAGTACCCCATAGAATTAACTAAATTAAAACTAAGAAAATGTTAAAACTTGTTTTTCAGATAACTCCCCCCTCCCCATCAGCTAGTGTGTCTTTTCAGATTCCACTAAGAAACTCACTAGCCATCTTTGGAGAAGGCTGGACTCATCAACTTATATGGTTCCATCCTAGGAAAAAGCAAGGCACTACATTCCTTACCCAGAGATAACAAGCCACAACTCCATCCAGGTTATACCACTCTCAGAGCATGCCCTTATCTCCTAATCCTTGTCCTAAGATAACCTCCTGTCAGGGGGCTGAATTTTGCCTCCTTGTATTGTTAAGTTTCCATACCAAAGAAACATGGGAATACATGTTACACATATGTTTGCTCAATGCACATGCTCCATCTTTCCTTATAACTAATTGTAAATTTTCCTACCCTTTTATCAAAATGTATGTGAAGGTTTCTTTCCATGTTTTCTTCTGAGTATATTCCAATATCACACTTGTTCCTTCAAATTGTACTTATTGGAATTCTTTTACTATCCATATATCTTTGTTATAAATGTCATAATACATGTAAAATAAGACAATCTAAGCCAAGCATGCATACTGTTTGCTTATCATTTGGACTCAATAGTAAACATACATCACTTTTAAGCTTTCCACCATTTATTTATGATACAATAAATTCTCCCACAATGAGGAAACTTAGGTTTAAAAATGTATATATGTTCATAGTTAGCAAAGAGGGACTTGACAGACCTAGGGTGGACAAGTCAGTTATGGCACTGAGGGACATAAGGCTTATCAACAATGCTTTCTGAGTAAATACTATTGACCAAAATGGGGAAAGATAAGGATATTTTCAACTTTAATGTTTGTAGACCCTGCTTCTGGGCCCCTAGGAAAGCTATACTTTAACTTTCACCCAGGTCAGAATGCCTTCAAAGCAAGGGCTCTATTTCTGCCCTCAGCACACATTGTACATCTGCTTCATTAGCAAATAACCTTAAAGAAACATTTAAAAACTAAAGATAAGAGTAAAAATCACCCTAAATTCCCATACCTTTGAAGCTTGCAAACACACACATGCAAAAAGTATAAGAAAATGTCTGTAATTTTCTGGCATGTCCTTCCTCATGATGATTTTAACCCTTGATGTAACCAAAAACATATATAACCCTGTATTAAATGTTCCTCCTATGGAGCATTCTCTGCTTTGTGAAGATTGTGTATCCTGGGCAACTGTCCTCACTTGGGCTTAAATAAAACTCTCTTCTTATTCTTTTAGAACTAAAAGATTTGTTCATTTTGTGTTGACAATAGCAAGAACTGCGAAAATCATAACTTGAATGAGAAAAGATAATCAAGTAACACCAACACAGAGATGAATAAGACGTTGTAATTGATGTTGGAATTAACTGACAAATATTTTAAAGCAGCCATCAT
>NW_027527815.1:59071-64431 GCF_008692635.1 Crocuta crocuta
AACCCGATGAAAAAATAGAAATCTCAGAGATTAAAAAAAGTTATATATATATTAAAAAAGCAACTAAGGAACTGAAAAAAGAAAAACAGCAACAGGAATTTTGCAATACTGCTGGATGGGCTCAAAAGTAGAGTGGAGATTATAAAAGTTAGCATTACTTGAACACTGATTAATAGAATTTACCCAATTTGAGCAAGAGAAAAGTAATAGATTAAAAGAAAGAGAGAGAGAGAGAGAGAGAGAGAGGATCCTTCCTCAGAGAATTTTAGCATAATAACAAAAGTTCTAAAATTCCATATGGTCAGAGTTACAGAAAAAGAAAGTGAAATTGAAAAAATATAATAAGAAATGATAACTTAAAATGTCAAAAATTTGGTGAAAAATACAAGCCCAGAGCGTCTAGAAAATAAGTGAATAACCCAATTAAATCTATGCCAAAATACATCAGAGGCAATATTTTATAACTAAAGACAACAACACTGAAAACAGCTATAATGACACATTGATTATAGACAAAAACCAAGATTTGTGATGGTAAATTTCTCATTTGACTAATGGGGGGTATTAACAAGTGTCCTGACATCCAAATGGCCAACAGACACATGCAATGATGCTCAGCATCCCTCCTCATCAGGGAACTACAAATCAAAACCACACTGAGATACCACCTCATGCCTGTCAGAGTGGCTAAAATGAGCAAATCAGAGAACTCTAGATGCTGCCGAGGATGTGGAGAAACGGGCACCCTCTTACACTGTTGGTGGGAATGTAAACTGGTACAGCCCCTCTGGAAAATAGGGTGGAGGTTCCTCAGGAAATTAACACTAGAACTCCCCTATGACCCAGCAATAGCACTGCTAGGAATTTACCCAAGGGATACAGAAATGCNTCTAGCTGTCAGCCTGGGCTCAAACCAACAAACCCTGAGATCATGACCTGAACTGAAGTAAAATGCTCAACTAACTGAGCCACCCAGGCGCCCCAGGAAATGTCCTGATATTTTTTAAGTGTTCAAAATAGTGCCATGATGGGGTGCCTGGGTGGCTCAGTCGGTTAAGCGTCTGACTTCGGCTCAGGTCGTGATCACACAGTATGTGGGTTGGAGTCCCGCATTGGGCTCTGTGCTGACAGCTAGCTCAGAGCCTGGAGCCTGCATCAGATTCTCTATCTCCCTCTCTCTCTGACCCTCCCCTGCTCATTCTCTCTCTCTCTCTCTCTCTCTCTCTCTCAGAAATAAATGTAAAACATTACAAAAATTTTCAAAATAGTGCTATGAACCATGAGTTTTGTATCCAGTAATACTATCTTTAATGAATGAAAGAGAAAACAAGACCTTCTCAGGTAAAGAAAAACGAAGAGAGTTTGTTACTAGCAGAGCTATGCTGAGAGAATACTTAGAGTAGGTGCTTAAAATGGAAAAGAAATGAAAAAGGCAGACTTCAGGGAGCATCAAAAAGAAAGTGTAATAGAAAGAGCATACATATGGGACATACAATAGGCTCATGAGTTGGAGAAATCACATCACATGACTAAAACAAAAAAATCATAAAACCATCTGATAATTTAGGCGATTTTGTTTAAAAGTAGGAAAAGTAAAGGGACCTAAATAGGAGTGAGGTTTCCACATTTCAGTGGAAGTGATGAAACTCCTATCAGTAGACTATGGTAAGTCACATGTGTATATTATAAATCCCAGAGCAACCAATGAGAAAACTTTACAAAGTAAAACACTCAAAAATACTATTAAAAAATCAAAATGGAATTCTATAGTGTTTGAGGAAAGGCACAGAAGGGCAAGAAAGGAGGGACTGTTGAATGAGATACACAGGAAACAATAGAAAAATAATAAATCGGTAGACATAAACACTAGCATACCAATAATTACCATAATTTTATTTGACTATGCCAATGTAAAGGTATTAGCAGTATCAGTAAGTCACACAACTAACCATATAAGGATTAAAGGAAAATCACTTCAATTTCGATAATATAGGTAAATTAAATGTAAAAAGGATGGAAGACGTCATATCATGCAAACAATTTAAAAACAGTTGTAGCTGTTTAATTACATGAAGTAGGCTTCCTCACAGAGAAAGTTAGCAGAGATCAAAATAAAACATACATAACAGTAAAATAATCAATCCTCCAGGAGGAGTCTTTTTTGATCCCTCCAATGCACCCCTCCAACTGTGTGTATGGATCTTTCACTGCCTCCAGAGACCTCTTCCTACCTCTGTCAGAGCAAGCAGCACACTATTTTGGCTATTATTTTTTTTATAACTTGCCCTAAAAGGTTCTAGGTGCTTTGGAGAGCATAATGCATCTCTATATCTTCAGAGTCCAGTACAGTACCTGTGTCCAGCCGGTGCCCAGTCAATAACTGACTGAATTTCAGGCCAGTAAAGGCTGTTCTGATAGGGTCAAAGGAAGGGTCTCTACATCATATTCAACAAGTGGCCAATCAGGCTGATGTAATGACGCTGCGTGGTAACTTACTAGGAAACCAGTGGGCACGCGCTTGGAAGGCTGCAGTCGCCATGGGCAGAGTGAGCAAAGGCGCGAACACCCAGCAGCACCGGGGGCGAAAGCAGCCTGGGGAGCCTGCAGCCGCCTGCGCAGCCATCTCGGTCGTGGGCGCCCGGCCCCCACCTTTCCATCTNGCATGTAAGACCACTCACTATATCCAAACACTTTTGTGAACCTTTACGAGGACGTTTTCTATTGGTTATCTGTGTGCGTGGGTGTGTTAGGTACACACTCACGTTTTTGTTACTTGGAGATGTGCTTATTTTCGGCCACATTGTTTATTTAATGTATTTGTATATAGTAGATTTAAGGTTCATGAGTGTTCCATACCTCATTGCACCTATGTTTTCAAATGATGTTGCCATTTTGCTTGGTTTTGTAAAAACTGCCTCTGGGAAGGGGGATGGGGAGACACTATGTACGCCCTCTTTGATGTTTTGAAATTTCTGTCTTGTACATGTGTTAAGCATTGAGAAATTAGTAAATACTTTTTAAAATGAGATTACGTGGTTTGATTTATATTTGTATCAGCGCTTGTCTAGGTCAAGCATTGGCTGTTAAAGTTATGTGGTCTTATTTTTTGAGAGGATGTTGGTGTCTTTGGTTTCTGTAGTGGTAAAAATTTCTCCAGATTCCCCAAATTTTTGAGAAGGAAAATAGTAGAGTGTTACAGATTCAACCTCCTGGGAAGACTATGTTGTAATCCAGGCAATGCTACCTACTACATAGATAACATACGTAGAGTTGCTTAAGGTTTGTATTCCTGAACTTTATCTTCTGTACATACAGTTTATCTTCTGTACAGTTATCGTTTTCAGGGTTAGCATAGTACTTTGTGCTTATTAAGTCAGTGAATGCTTGTTTTTTTCTTTTCAATCGATCTGAAATCTCAAAATATTCTCCTATCAAGTCACCCCATAATGTAGGAACATCTTCAGATATCTGAGATTTAGCCATGATAGGTATATCATCTCGTACTGGCTTAATGTTTAAGATCAGAAGACAGTATGATACTGGGGGGGAGTAATTAGCATAGCAGTATGTAAAAATCATAAACCCAAAAAGAAATCAACAGGAGATAATGTGGGGGGCAACAGTGAGGTACTCAGAAAAATTGAGAAGTAATAAGGTTTTTCTCTAAGTGTGAGATGTAAAATCAAAGTAGAGATATACAAATTTTATTTAAGGAATAAAACTGATATATACAGTGTAATTGCATGTATAAAATGATTTTTAAAAACAGGTGATAGTAAACTATATTGTTTAGGGGCATATATATGGTGGAAGAAAAACAAGAAATGCAAGAAAATAATTAAGCAAGGATCATATTAGGCCTTAACTCTACAGAGGAGGGATGGCTTTCTGATTTATGTGGGAACATCATGTGTTCCTGTTACTTTGGTATATAACAAACTGCTCCAGACTTAGTCCATAAACTAATAAACATTTTATTATATGCAGGGAATATCAGAGTAAGAAATTCTGAAAGAGCACAGTAGATATGACTTGTTTCACATGATGCCTTATGGCCTCACTGGGGGGAAAAAAACTGAATGGCTGGGGGCTGGAGCCATCTGAAGGTTCAGTTATTTGCATGACTGCCACAGGTATTGAGAAATCTGGAAGACTAGGACTGACAAGTAGAGTGCCTACATGTTACCTCACTGTGTACTTTGGTTTCCTCACAACATAGCAGGCCTCACAGTAATCAGGCTTCATATTTCATGACTCAGGTTCCAAACAAGAGTGTTTCTGTAAGCAATGTGGTAGTGGTATCACTTTTTATGACCAAGACTCAGAAGTCATGTCACATTACTTCTGTCATACTCTATTAATTATGAGTCACAACCCCTTCCAGATTCAACTAAAGGGATTAGACTTAATTTCTTACAGGGGAACATGGGAACTTTTATAAGAGCATGAAAGATGGGAGATATTGTCATGGCCCTCTTTGGAAAATACGGTCTTCCTCTTTTTTCATATTTTAAGTTTTTATTTAAATTCTGGCTACTTTACATGTAGTGTAATATTGGTTTTGAGAGTATAATTTAGTGACTCATCATATGTAACACCCAGTGTTCATCACAAGTGCCCTCCTTAATACCCATCATCCATTTAGTCCATCTCCCACCCAACACCCCTCTAGCAGCCCTCAGTTTGTTCTCTATAGTTAAGAGTCTCTTATGGTTTACCTCCATCTCTTTTTTTTCTTCCCCTATGTTCATCTGTTTTGTTTCTTAAATTCCATACATGAGTGAAATCATATAGTATTTATCTCTCTCTGATTGATTTATCATAATACACTCTAGCTCTATCCACATCATTGCAAATGGTAAGGCTTCATTCTTTTTATGGCTGAATAATATTCCATTGTACGTGTGTGTGTGTATATATATATATATAATTCTCTCTATATATCCTCTCTATATATACATATATGTTATATATACATATATGTTATATATATATANTATGATTTAATTCACAATATTAAAAAAGGGTGATTCTGACTCCTATCTTGGAGCAAGATCAAAACCAGACTAAATGCATTACTGGAGGGATATAGAGAAGAGAGAATATGACAGCCAGGAGGAGGCTAGACCAAAACTTGGAAATGTCCATCCAAACACAGTCCAAGTCAGAAGAAGTACAGAAGAGCATAACTATTTCTGATCGCACTGGAAAAGTTTAACTTACTGCTACTTGGATATATTGGACTTCCTTGACACAATATAACTGAGTGTCCTTTCCTCTGTCCTTTCTAAGTTTTCATTCCACAAATATTTACTGAGTGTTTACCATGGACTAGACAGAATATGATAAAGTCTTAAGGG
>NW_027527815.1:64538-64699 GCF_008692635.1 Crocuta crocuta
GGCTATGGGTGGGGGGGTGGAAATGGATAAAAATGTTCAAGTGTCAATGTTTAGAGTTGATATAAAATAGAGTCTCCTAACTTAGAATATCCATTCCTCTTTTTCCACAAAGAAAAGTATTTATAGAATATATACAAAAGGAAATGAGAAGGGAATCAGTG
>NW_027527815.1:64717-69222 GCF_008692635.1 Crocuta crocuta
CACCGAAAAAAGAAAAATTAAACATGTTGGCAGTGATAGTGGAAATGAGTAATAGTGGAAGCTAGAAGACATACAAAAAGCAATTAACAAAATGACAGTTCTAAATCCCCTATCAGTAATTCTTAAAATGTTAATGGATTAAGTGTGCCATTCAAAAGATATAAACTGGCAGAATGGATTAAATAAAATGAGATTCAACTATATGCTGTCTACCAAAGACTCACTTTAAACCTAAGGACATGCACAGGTAGAAAATGAAATGATTGAGGGGCGCCTGGGTGGCTTAGTCGGTTGAGCGTCCGACTTTCGCTTGGGTCATGATCTCGCGGTTCGTGGGTTCGAGCCCCGCGTCGGGCTCTGTGCTGACTGCCAGCTCAGAGCCTGGAGCCTGTTTCAGTCTGTGACTCCCTCTCTCTCTGACCCTCCCCTGCTCACACTGTCTCTCTCTCTCTCCTAGAAATAAATAAAACATTAAAAAAAAGAAAATGAAATGATTGAGAAAGAGATCCCATGCAAATAGTAAATAAAAGAGAGCAGGAGCGGCTATATTAATATCAGAGAAAATAGACTTTATGTCAAAAACTGTCACAAAAAACAAAGATGGATTTTGTGTAATGACAAAAGTGTTAGTACACCAATAAAATATAACAATTTTAAATATATATGTATCAAATATCAAAGCTATTAATATACGAAGCAAATATTGACAGAATTGAAGGAAGACATAGGCAGTTTTATAATAATAATAGATTTCAATACCCCACTCTCAATAATAGATAGTACAACCAAACAAAATATCAATAGGGAAACAGGACTTGAATAACACCGTAGGCCAACTGGACCTAACAGCCATGTACAGAACACTCCACCACCAACAGCAGAGTATACATTTTTATCAAGTACACACAGAACATTCTCTAGAATAGATTATATGTTTGGTACAAGTGTTAATAAATTTTAAAATATTGAATTCATACCAAGTATCTTTTCCAATCACAATAGAATGAAACTAGAGATCAATAGCAGAAGGAAAATGGGAACATTCAGATATGTAGAAATTAAATAATAATTGAAACAAAAAAATGAGTCAAATAAGAAATTACAGGAAAATTAGAAAATACCTTGAAACAAATGAAAACAAAAACACAACATACAAAAACACAGGTTGAAGCAAAATCAGTGCTAAGAGGGAAATTTATAGTTATAAATGCATACATTGAAAAAAAAAGAAAGATTTCAAATCAGCAACCTAACTTTACACCCTAAGGAATTAGCAATATAAGAACAAACTACATCTATAGCTAACAGAATGACTCTTTGCTGCATTCTCTGCAACCATACTCTTGAAATTCCAGAAAATGTTGACACCACTCTGAAAGGATGTACTTTTATTTGTGAAGGGCCCCAGAGGAACTTTGTGGAGGGACTTCAATAACATCAATGTTGAACTCAGTATTGGAAAGAAAAAGAAGAGTCTCTGAGTTGACAAATGGTATGGAAAAAAAAGGAACTGACTACTGTTCACACTATCTGTAATCATGTATAGAACATGATCAAGGGTGTTACACTGGGCTGCCAGTTACAAGATGAGTTCTATGTATGCTCACTCTCCCATGATTTGGGAGAATGGTTCTCTTTTTGAAATCCAAAAAAATACACCTTTAGGTTTCAGATGAGGACAGGAGTTGACTGTTCAGTATTTCAAACCCAGAAAGATGAGTTAATTCTTGAAGGAAATGACCTTAAACTTGTGTCAAATTTGGCTGCTTTGATTTAGCAAGCCACAACAGTTAAAAACAAGGTAAAAGAAAATTTCTGGATGGTACCTATGTTTCTGAAAAAGGAGCAGATCAGCAGGCTAATGAATAATATCTGAGTTGCCCAGCTATAGAAACAGCAAGATGCCAGATAATTTTTTAGACTTATTTGTGATATTTTAAAGATGCAGTAAAATCTGTGTATTGATTTAGGACAAAAACAAAACAAAACAAAACCCAGCCAAACAAAAAACAAAGCTAGCAGAATGAAGGAAAAAATAAAGTTTAGAGAAAAGATAAGTGAAATAGAGAATAAAAAAGCAACTGAGAAAATCAAGAGAACTAAGTGCTGGTTTTTTGGAAAGATCAACAAAATTGACAAATCATTGTCTAGATAGACTAAGCAGAAAAAAACATTCAAGTAATTAAAATAATAAATGAAACATGACACATTACACATATTTTATAGAAGTAAAATGTATTATAAAATACTGTAAGGAATTGTACACTAACAAAGTGTATAGTCTAGATTAAATGGATAAATTTCTAAAAGCACACAACTTACCAAGACTGATTCATGAAGAAGTAGAAAATCTGAACAGACCTGTAATTGGCAAGGAGATTAAATCCAGTAATCAGATATTTCCCAACACAGAAAAGCCCATGACAAATGGCTTTCTTGAATTTTGCCAAGTATTTAGAGAAGAACTAACATGAATCTTCCTCAGACAATTGCAAAAACAATAAAAGAGGTGAGAACACTTCCAAACTCATTCTATGAAGTCAGAACTACTTTGATACTAAACCCAAAGTCATTACAAGAAAACTACAGACCAATATCTCTCATGAACATTGATACAAAAATCCACAGTGAAATATGAGCAAGCAGGGGCACCTGGGTGGTCCAGTCAGTTAAGCGTCCGACTTCGGCTCAGGTCATGATCTCACGGTTCATGGGTTCGAGCCCCGCATCGGGCTCTGTGCTGACAGCTAGTTCAGAGCCTGGATCTCNTGGGTGGTCCAGTCAGTTAAGCGTCCGACTTCGGCTCAGGTCATGATCTCACGGTTCATGGGTTCGAGCCCCGCATCGGGCTCTGTGCTGACAGCTAGTTCAGAGCCTGGAGACTGCTTTGGATTCTGTGTCTCCCTCTCTCTCTGATCCTCCCCTGCTCATGCTGCCTCTCTCTCAGAAATAAATAAACCATTAAAAACATTATAAAAAGAGAAATATTAGCAAGCAGAATTCAACAACACATGACCAAGTAGGATTGATCCTGGAATGCAAGATGCTTCCATATAAGAAAATAAATCAGTGTAACTCACCACACCAACAGAATGAAGAAAAATGGCATATAAGCATCTCAATTGTACAGAAAAATCAACTAAATTCCACACTTCTGTATAATAAAAAACAAAAGAACTATTGGGACCTCATCAAGATAAAAAGCTTCTGCACAACAAAGGAAACAATCAACAAAACTAAGACAGCTTACAAAATGGGAGAAGGTATATCGGATAAAGAGTTAGTATCCAAAATTTATAAGGAACTTATCAAACTCAACATTCTAAAACCAAATAATCCAGTTAAGAAATGGGCAGAAGACACAAATAGACATTTTTCCAAAGGAGATATAATGATGGCTAACAGACATACGAAAAGATGCTCAACATCATTCATCTACAGGGAAATGCAAATAAAAACTACAATGACATATCACCTCACACCTCTCAGAATAGCTACATTTAACAACACAGGAAACAAAAGATGTTGGTGGGGATGCAAAGAAAGAGGAACTCTCTTACACTGTTGGTGGGAATCTAAACTGGTGCAGCCACTGTGGAAAACAGTATGGAGTTTCCTCAAAAGAGGTAAAAATAGAACTACCCTATACCCAGCAATTGCACTACTAGGTATTTACCCAAAGGATATAAAAATGATTTGAAGTGATACATGCCCCCTGATATTTATACCAGCATTACCAACAATAGCCAAATTATGGATAGAGCTCAAATGTCCATCGACTGATGAATGGATAAAGAAGAAGTGGTATATATATATAATACACACACACAGTGGAATACTTCTCAGCCATAAAAAAAAAAAAAAGAATGAAATCCTGCCATTTGCGATGATGTGGATGGAGATAGAGTGTATTACGGTAAGCAAAATAAGTCAGAGAAAGACAACTACCATATGATTTCACTCATTATGTAGAATTTAAGAAACAAAACAGATGAACATAGAGGAAAGTAAAAAAGAGGGGTGCAAATCATAAAAGAAATATAACTATAGAGAACAAACTGAAGGTTACTGGAGGGTAGGTGCAGGGGGGATTGGCTAAATGGATGATGGGTGTTAAGGAGGGCACTTAACCTACTGAGCCACTCAGGGCCCCAGGACCAGGATCTTTAAAAAAAAAAAAAAAGTTAATGTTTATGTATCTTTGAGACAGAGAGAGGCAGAGAGAGAGACAGAGACAGAGAGAGAGAGACAGAGTGTGAGCAGGGAGGGCAGAGAGAGAGAGGGAGACACAGAATCCAAAGCAGGCTCCAGGCTCTGAGCTGTCATCACAGAGCCCAACATGAGGCTCAAACTCGTGAACTGCGAGATCATGACCAAGCCGAAGTCGGACACTTCGGCCAACTGAGCCACCCAGGCACCCCTGGACTAGATTCTTAGGCTTTCCTTGTCTGTTTCTACACCTTAATATTTTTCAAAACTACGGGCTACTTTTGCAGAATGCCACT
>NW_027527815.1:69884-70222 GCF_008692635.1 Crocuta crocuta
AAAAAAAAAAAAGTTAATGTTTATGTATCTTTGAGACAGAGAGAGGCAGAGAGAGAGACAGAGACAGAGAGAGAGAGACAGAGTGTGAGCAGGGAGGGCAGAGAGAGAGAGGGAGACACAGAATCCAAAGCAGGCTCCAGGCTCTGAGCTGTCATCACAGAGCCCAACATGAGGCTCAAACTCGTGAACTGCGAGATCATGACCAAGCCGAAGTCGGACACTTCGGCCAACTGAGCCACCCAGGCACCCCTGGACTAGATTCTTAGGCTTTCCTTGTCTGTTTCTACACCTTAATATTTTTCAAAACTACGGGCTACTTTTGCAGAATGCCACTTATT
>NW_027527815.1:70277-72465 GCF_008692635.1 Crocuta crocuta
GGCATGGGAAATGTGTTTATTCTAACATTAATAGTAATATTAATCTACATCAACCAACCTGATCAATTGGTTAAAATAGTGTCCACCAAGTTACTCCAAAATTTACTACTTTCCATTGTAATTATTAATTATTCTGTGAAAGGATATTTTGAGAATATGTAAATATCCCATTGATCAAAAAATTTTCATGGAGTAATTTTATTACAGATTTTCATGTATTTATTTATTTATAGCACAGATTACATTTATGGATTCTTATTTTATTCAATTAGTTATAACTTATTATTTTCATTATTTACTCTTTTTTGTTTCTGGTTTCTCCTTCTATTTTATATTTTCCAGATTTATTGAGATATAATAGACACATAACAGTGTGTAAACTTAAGCTGTATAATGTGATGATTGGACACACATATTATAAAATGATTACCATGATAAGGTTCGTTGACATATCTATCACACCACATAATTAAATTTTTGTGCGTGGTGAGAAAATTTCTGACCTCTTAGCAACTTTGAAGTATATAATATAGTCTTGTTAACTATGGTCATCACACTGAATATTACATCCTCAGACTTATCTAATAATTGGAAGTTTGTACCCTTTGACTTACATGTCCCCATTTCCCCCACCCCCTGGTAACTACCATTCTACTCTCTGTTTCTATAAATATTGGTTTGGATTTTTTTTTTTTAAGATTCCACATATAAGTGAGATCATATAGTATTTGTCTTTATCTTCCTGATTTATTTCACTTAGTATAATGCCCTCAAGGTCCATACATGTTGTTCCTAATGACAGGATTTCTTCTTTTTTTATTTATACTTGAGTAATATTCCATGCACATGTACACACACACAAATTTTCATGTCTTGGCAATTTTGAGTAATGCTCCAATGAACATGGTAGTGCAAATATTTCTTTGAGATAGTGATTTTATTTCCTTTAGAGATATACCAAGACGTGGGATTGCTGAATCATATGGTGGTTCTATTTCCAATTTGTTGAGGAAATACTGTACTGTTTTCCATGGTGGTTATACCAATTTACATTGTCACCAACAGTGCACAAGTGTTCTTTTTACTCCACATCCTCACCAATACTTGTTATCTCTTGTGTTTCTGATACTAGCCATTCCAACAGGTGTGAGATGATCTCTCATTGTGGTTTTGACTTGCATTTTCCTGATGATTGGTGATGTTGAGCATCATTTTATGTAATTTTTGGCCACTTCTATGTCATCTTTGGAAACATGTCTATTCAGTTCTCCTGCCCATTTTAACTTTTGATTATTTCTTTTTGTTTATGCTATTGAGTTATATGAATTCTTCATATATTTTGGATATTAACCCATTATGTGATGTATGGCTTGCAAAATTTTTCTCCCATTCTGTAGGCTGACTTTTAATTTTGTTGATGGTTTCTTCTGGTGTGCAAAAGCCTTTTAGTATGATGTAATCCCACTTGTTTATTTTTTGCTTTTGTTGCTTCTGCTTTTGGTGTCATATCAAAAATATTATTGCCAAAATGTCAAAGACCTCTTTCTCTATCTTGTCTTCAAGGTATTTTATAGTTTCAGGTCTTACATGTAAGTTTTTAATCCATTCCAAGTTGATTTTTGTGACTGGTGTAAGATAGGGGTCTAATTTCATTCCTTTTCATGTTAATATCCAATTTTCCTAACACCATTGATTGAAAAAACTATCTTTTCCCCATTGTGAATTCTTGGCTCTCTTGTCAAATACTAGTTGACCATATATGTATGGATTATTTCTGAGGTCTTGATTTTATTCCAGTGATCTATGTATCTGTTTTTATGCAATTACCATACTGTTTTAATTAATATGGCTTTGCAGTATATTTTGAAATTAGGAAATATGATGCTTCTGGCTTTGTTATTTCTCAAAATTGCTTTGGCTATTTAATGTCTTTTATGGTTCCATATGAATTTTAGGATTGTTTTTTCCATTTATATGTAAAACGACATTGAATTTTGATAAAGATTGCATTCAATCTATAGATGGCTTTGGGCAGTATGGACATTTTAACAATATTAACTTTTATTATCCACAAATATTAGATATGTCCATTTATTTGTGCATTCTTCAGTTTTTTCATCAATGTCTTATACTTTTCAGGGTGCAGATCTTTCACTTCCTTGGTTAAATTTATTCATAAGTACTTTAT
>NW_027527815.1:72720-76536 GCF_008692635.1 Crocuta crocuta
AAGTACTTTATTGTTTTGATGTTTATTGTAAATGAGATTGTTTTCTTTTTTTATATTTATTTATTTATTTTGAAAGAGAGAGCACGAGCGGAGGAAGGGCAGAGAGACAGGGGGAGAGAATTCCAAGCAGGCCTCATGTTATTAGCACAGACCCCAATGCGGAGCTCAAGTCCACAATCTGTGAGATCATGACCTGGGATTGTTTTCTTTATTCTTCTTTCAGATAATTTTGTTGTCAGTGCATAGATATGCAACTGAGTTTTGTATGTTGATTTTGTATACTGAGACTTTCCTGAATTCATTTATTAGTTGTAACAGTTTCCTTATGGAGTATTTAGGATTTAATATGTATAAGATTATGTTATCTGAAAACAGAAACAGTTTTACATCTTCCTTTCTGATTTGGATGTCTTTCATTTCTTTTTCTTGCCTAATTGCTCTGGCTAGGATTTTCAGTGCTATGTTGAATAGAAATGATGAGAGTGGGCATCCTTGTCTTATTCCTGATTTTAGAGAAAGGGCTTTTAGCTTTTCACCATTGAGTATGATGTTAGCTGTGAGGTTGTCATATTTGGTCTTCATTATATTGAGGTATATTCCTTCTATACTCAATGTGTTGAGAACTTTTATTAATAAATTAGGGGGTGCCTGGGTTGCTCAGTCAGTTAAGCCTCCGACTTCGGCTCAGGTCATGATCTCGCAGTTCGTGGGTTCAAGCCCCACATCGAGTTCTGTGCTGGCAGCTCAGAGCCTAAAGCCTGTTTCAGATTCTGTGTCTCCCTCTCTCCCTGCCCCTCCCTTGCTCATGCTCTGTCTCTCTCTGTCTAAAAAATAAACTAGAAAATTTTTTAAAAAAGAAATTAAATATTTTTTCTGCATCTATTGAGAGGATCATATGATTTGCTTTAATTTTTTAATGTTTATTTATTCTTGAGAGAGAGGCAGAGAGAGAGAGAGAGAGAGAGAGAGAGGGAGAGGGAGAGGGAGAGGGAGAGGGAGACTCAGAATCAGAATCAGGTTCCAGGCTCTAAGCTGTCAACACAGAGCCTGATGCAGGGATTGAACTCATGAACTGCAAGTTCTGCTTTTGCTGAACTGCTTTTGCTGAACATGTTTTGGAAGAGTTTGAGAAGATGACAGAAAGGGAGGACCCTGAGCTCACCCCATCTCATGTTTACAACTAGATATCATCAACACCCAAGTCAATAAACCAGACAGTGACCAGAACACTGACAGAACAAACTCCACAAGTAAATACAGAGGATAAACCACATCTGAAAGGTTAGGAAGGTCAGAAAGGTAGAGAGATGCTACCCACGGGAAGGTGCAAGCTGTGTACAAGGAGAGGGAAACATAGGCATTCACACAACGGAGCTCACACAAGGAAAACTAAACCCCATAACATGTGGCTTTAAAAACCAGAACAGAGAAAGTGTTTGTGTTGTGCTGAAGCTACAGGAATCTGGTGATCGGTGGATTGTTTTACCTCGAATAAAGGCCACCAAAGTCCTTACTCCGTGAGACAGACCTCAGGACAGCTGATTCCAGTTTGGCACCTAGACGCAGGTGAAGGTACTATACCCACTGCTGGGATCTTGGCCTTGCAGAATAATTAGAATCTCAAAACAGGGAGACTGGGGAGGACACACAAAGAGGCATAAGAAACAGCTCAGAGCAAGTGCTGGCAAAGAGAAATTGCACCCAAAAAAGTTAAACAGGGCTACCTCAAGAAATAAGCCAAAGTACACATGGTGGAGAGTCCCAAATACCACTATAAGTAGGGATATAAAATAAATAAAGTCTCAACAACAGAGACTAAGAGACACCATTCAAAGAACACTTCCTGAACAGACAGACCCTGGACAGTCAAAGAGCTTTCTTTAATGTAGAAGTACTCATAGGTGCAGAGTTCAAAACAATCTTTTAAAACTAACAAGAGGCAGAAAGCTAACCAAACAGAATAAACGAAAGAACTCTCCTCCAAAGAAATTCCAGGAAGAAAGGACAGCTAAAGAACTCCTCAAAACAGAATAAGCAACATAACTGAACAAGAATTTAGAACAAGAGTCATAAAATTAATCGCTGGGCTTGAAAAAAAGCATGGAACACATCAGAGAAACTATGGCTACAAATACTATGGAGCTTAAAAATAGTAGTCATGAATTTTAAAATGCTATAAATGAGATGCAAAATAAAATGGAGGCATCCAATGCATGGATTGAAGAAGCAGAAAGGAGAATACGTGATTTAGAAGACACAATTACAGAAAAAGAAGAAACCAAGAAAAAGAGAGATAAACTGATCCAGGAACACGAAAGGAGAGTTCCAGAGCTAAGTGATACAATCAAACGGAAAAATTTCCATATCATAGGAATTCCAGAGTAGGTAGAAAGAGGGAAAGGGGCTGAAGGAATCCTTGACCAAATTATAGCAAAGAACATCCCCAATCAGGGGAAGGAAACAGACATTGAAATCCAAGAGGAACAGAGAACTCCCCTCAGACAAAACGTGAATTGATCTTCTACACGACATATTATAGTGAAACTCGCAAAATGGAAGGACAGAGAGAGAATTCTGAAAGCAGCTAAGGATAAAAGGGCCCTAACATACAAAGGGAGACCTATCAGAGTAGTTACTGACCTATCTACTGAAACTTGGCAGGTCAGAAAGGAGTGGCAGGAAATCTTCAATGTGATGAACAGAAAAAATATGCAAACCAAGAAGCCTCTATCCAGCAAACCTGTCATTCAGAATAGAAGGAGAGATAAAAGTTTCCCCAAATAAACAAAATTTGAAAGAATTCATCACCACAAAACCAGCCCTACAAGAAATCCTGAAAGTGACCCTAAGAGGGAAATGTTGCAAGGAATGCAACGTACCAGAGACACTATCACAAACATGAATCGTACAAAGAACACGATGACTCTAAACCCATATACTTCAATAATAACACTGAATGTAAATGGACTAAATGCTCCAATCAAAAGACATAGGGTAGCAGAATGGATAAAAAAACAAAATCCATCTATCTTCTGTCTACAAGAAACTCATTTTAGACCTGAGGACACCTTCAGATTGAATGTAAAGAGATACAGAAATATCTATCATATCTATCATAATGGAAGTCAAAAGAAAGCTGGAGTAGCTATACTTATATCAGATAAACAGGACTTTAAAGTAAAGGCAGTAACAAGGGATGAAGAAGGGCATAATACGATAATTACAGGGTCTATCCATCAGGAAGAGCTAACAATTATAAATGTCTACACACCGAATTCGGTAGCACCTAAACGCATAAAACAATCACAAACATAAACAATCTTACGGATAAATATGTGCTAATAGCAGGGGACTGTAATACTCCACTTGCAGCAATTGATAGATCAGCTAGACAAAAAATCACTAAAGAAACAATGGACTTGAAAGACACATTGGACCAGATGGATCTGACAGATATATTTAGAACTCTACATCCTGAGGCCATGGAATTCACGTTCTTCTCAAGTGCGCATGGCACATTCTCCAAGATAGATCACATACTGGGACATAAAGCAGCCTTCAATAAATATAAAAGAATTGAGATCATACCATGCACACTTTCAGATCACAATGCTATGAAACTTGAAATCAATCACAGGAAGAAGTCTGGAAAACCTCAAAAANGCTATGAAACTTGAAATCAATCACAGGAAGAAGTCTGGAAAACCTCAAAAAACATGGAAGTTAAAGAACACCCTACTACAGAAAGAATGGGCCAATCAGGCAATTAGCAAAGAAATGAAAAAATATATGGAAACAAATGAAAATGAAAATACA
>NW_027527816.1:0-4854 GCF_008692635.1 Crocuta crocuta
CATGACTGCTGGTCCCCATGAAAACAAATACACTCAGAGATTGCCCAGTGGTGTGTGATCCTGGATCTGTAGAAAAATGTTAAGGGATGAAATACATAGGACAGAATCCTTAGAATAAATACAGATTCATGTATTTAGAATATGCCAACCTTTGGACAGGATAAACCTTGAACACGGTGAATCTCAAAGGCAAGGGAAGTCAAAATGGCTCATTGCTCAGGCTCTGTTCAAAGTAATAACAATTCTCTCTATAATTACTGTTAAGATAAGTTGTCTCATCCCCAGGGTTTGCACAGGAAGATTGTCCACTCATTACAGAGTGTTTAGGCACATCCAAGGAGGTATAGTTTAGAGTGGACAACAGGGTCTGCACGTAAACACACATTGGAATCTGTGAATTCTATGGAATCTGCCCATGAATAAAAGGGCTAATATTATTTCTGAGGGATATTTTTTATAAGCCACGAAAGTCAAAGTACATGCTCTAGGGACTTAAGATGCATGTATTTTTAGGGCCCCAGGAGGGTCCTGCCCCATGTAACTCATTAGCCTCAGTTGAAATATTCAGAATTTGGCTCCCCAGAGGCAGCCAAAGAGGAAGGAAGGCTCTGGAGCGGTGAGATGAACAGGTAGTCAATCTTTTCCCGCCAAATTGACTAGGAGTGAAATTACTGTCTCTTCTTAACTTCCAGTTATCAATACTATTTAATATTATCGGTTAGAATATTCTTTGCTAGTCTTTAAATTCCTTTTTCAGGGGCGCCTGGGTGGCTTAGTCGGTTAAGCGTCCGACTTTCGCTTAGGTCATGATCTCGCGGTTGGTGAGTTCGAGCCCCGCGTCGGGCTCTGTGCTGACTGCCAGCTCAGAGCCTGGAGCCTGTTTCAGAGTCTGTCACTCCCTCTCTCTCTGACCCTCCCCTGCTCACGCTGTCTCTCTCTCTCCTAGAAATAAATAAAACATTAAAAAAAATAAAAAAAAATTCCTTTTTCAAATTAAGATACACTTCTAATACAGCATAGTTTTACTTTTAGGCATAAGACGTAATGATTCGATATTTGTGTCTATTGTGGAATGATCACCATAAGAAGTCTGGATAACATCTGTTGTTGCACATAGTTGCCTTTTTTTTTTTTTCCTTGTGAGAACTTTTAAGGTCTCTTCTTAGCAATTTTCAAATATACAATATAGTATTATTTACTCTAGCTCCCATACTGTACATCACATAACTAGGGTCAGTCTTTAGAGTCCATCCTTATTTTCAGAACTGTCATTTTTTCCTACTTAAAAGAGGGAATTCCTGAGGCTTTTCCCCCCTCATGCTAGTTATATCTTTTCTTTGTGACTGAGTCACTGAAGAAAATTGTTTTCCAATAGTGCGATCAACTCTATTACCGTCCAACTTTTTTGAAAACTTATTACTCTGTTATCTTTATTCTTTCTTCAACTTCTTATATACCACTGTCTGTTTGTTCATGATCTAAAAATATGCTTCTCAATCCTATAAGGAAAATAAAATTGGAGTTAAACCCTCCCCGTGCTCCATTCTCTTCTAGCTATCCTCTTCCATTAATTTCATCTTTTTATCATGAACATAAAGTTTTCATGTTTTTCTCCTTCTATCAACACTTCCAAATGTTCTTTTTTCCTTCTTCCCCTACCACTCTGTTGAAGCGGTTTTCTGTAAAACCTTTAATACTCTTTCATTACACAGGGTAGATGAGTTCACCATTGTTTTACTTGGTATACTATGGCTTTGGTGATGTTCCCCTCCGTCATGAAATTTCTCTCTCCATTGGTTTCTCTCTGTTTTTCTATTATTTCTTGAGCCCTTCATTCTCAGTTCTTCTTACTGGGGACAAACTCCAACGTTTTGATTCCCTAAGATTACATCCTTGCTTCTCTTCTCTCTCCTCACTGTTTCTGAGGTACTTTGTCATTTCCATGGCTTGAACTGCCATCTATCTATAAATCTCTGTCTATAAACCTGCAATTCATATCCATGGTTTAGACCCATCTTGAGTTCCATCCTAAGACAAATGGAATCTTGGCTTATACATATGGATTATTTGTGAATTCTAAAATTTCTGGTGTTTCATGTTCTGAAAACAACTGCTATTCTGCAGGTCTGATTTTCAGAATCTCAATCCCAAACACTCAGCAACCCCAGTGAGAACCTCCTGAATTATTCTTTTCTTTAATATTTATTTATTTATTTATTTATTCATTTATTTATTTTGAGAGAAAGAGAGAAAATATAAGCTGAGGAGGGGCAGAGAGAGAGGGAGAACAAGAATTCTAGGCAGGCTCCATGCCATCAGTGTGGAGCCCAACTTGAGGCTCAAACCCATGAACCGTGAGCTCATGACCTGAGCCGAAACAAAGAGTTGGACACTTAACCAGCTGAGCCACCCAGACACCCCTCTCCTCACTTATTCTTTATTCTTCCCTCTGTTTTCATCCTAAAACTGGATCTAAGCTTTGTTTTCATTCTCTCTGACGTATTTTTAGAATACATTCACCCTTCAGCACACGTTTTCCATTTGTTATCAATATGTTAGTTTAGATCTTTTTATCCTTGACCAAACCATTTAATTAATCTCTTAAGAGATCTTCCACCAAACCAACTCTAAGCTTCTATAGCATTATCTGAATTATCTTTCCTAAAACCAACACAACCACATCATTCCTTGCTTAAAAATAGTTTTGGCTACTATTGTCTACAAGATTAAATAAAAATCACACCCTTAACATATGAAGTTGTATTTATTCTATGGACCCGGTAGTTGTGGGAGCAAACCCACAATATATGAATCACTGCATATACCATATCAGCTCAGGGCCAGCATTCTATTATGCATTCATTATTCTATTAGTTTCCTTCATTTGAAAGGTACTATCTTGTCCTATTTTCCCATCCAACATGTTCCATTATTATTTCAGGACTTTGCTCAAGGATCATATTGATTTTCTATGTTCTATTTTACTAAGTGGTTTTTATTATGCAAAAGTTTCACANTGTTAACTAACTAAATTTAAATTTTAAAAAAGATGTGGTATGTATATACAATGGATTATTAGTTAGCCGTAAAATAGGAAAATTTGCCATCTGCTACAACATGGATAAAACGTGAGGATGTTATGTTAAGTGAAATAAATAAAACAGAGAAAGACAGACAAATACTGTATGATCTCATTTATATAAAGAACTTTAGAAAAACAGATTTAACAGATTGGTAGTTGCCAGGTAGGGAGGGTGGGGGGTTAGCATAATGGGTAGAAGGGGTCAAAATGTACAAATTTCCAGTTATAAAATAAATGTCATGAGGGTGTAATGTACAGTATGATGACAATAGTTAATAATATTTTATTGCATGTTTAAAAGTGACTAAGAGAGTAAATGTTAAAATTTCTTATCACAAAAATAATTTATGTGGTGGATGTTAACTAGATTTATTGTGGTGATCATTTTGCGAATATACACAATCATCAAATCATGTTGTATACCTGAAACTGATATAATGTTATGCTAATTATATCTCAATTTAAAAGCAAGAAAATTATTTTTTAAATTATTTTCATTTTATTTATTTATTTATTATTTTTATTTTAGAAAGAGACAGAGTGTAAGTAGGGGAGAAGGGAAGAAGGAGAGAGAGAGAGTGTGAGAGGGAGAGGAGAGAGACACTTTTAAGTAGCTTCCACACTCAACATGGAGCCCAAGGCAGGGCTCAATCCCACAACCTTGGGGACCCATGACCTGAGCTGAAATCAAGAGTGGAACACTCAACCAACTGAACCACCCAGGCACTGCAACAAGAGAATTATTTTTTTAAGTTTATTTATTTATTTTGAGAGAGCCAGAGAGTACAAGTAGGGAAGGGGCAGAGAGAGGGAGAGAGACAGAATCCCAAGCAGGCTGCATGCTGTAAGCACAGAGCCCAGCATGGGACTCAGCTGTGAGATCATGACCTGAGCCACAATCAAGAATTAGACGCTTAACTGACTGAGCCACTCAGGCACCCTGAGAATTATTTTTTAAAAATCTATCAGAGACAGTGTGTGTATATACCACATCTTTATCCATTCATCAGTCAATGGACATTTGGGATCTTTCCATAATTTGGCTATTGTTGATAGCACTGCTATAAACATTGGGGTGCATGTGCCCCTTCGAATCAGCATTTTTGTATTTTTTAGATAAATACCTAGTAGTGCAATTGCTGGGTCATTGGGTAGTTCTATTTTTAATTTTTTGAGGAACCTCCATTTTGTTTTTCAGAGTCGCTGCACCAGTTTGCATTCCCACCAGCAGTGCAAAAGGGTTCCCCTTTTTCTGCATCTTCACCAACATCTGTTGTTTCCTGTGTTGGTAATTTTAGCCACTCTGACAGGTGTGAGGTATATCTCATTGTGGTTTTGATTTGCATTTCCCTGATAATGAGTGATGTTGAGCATCTTTTCATGTGTTTGTTGGCCATCTTGATGTTTTCTTTGGAAAAGGGTCTATTCATGTCTTCTACCCATTTCTTCACTGGATTACCTGGGTTTTTTTTGGGGTGGTGGGTATTGAGTTTGATAAGTTCTTTATAGGTGTTTGATACTAACCCTTTATCTGATATGCCATTTGCAAATACCTTCTTTCATTCCATATTCTGCCTTTTAGGGTTTTTTTTTCTTTTTTAAAAAAAATAATTTATTGTCAAGTTGGTTTCCATATAACACCCAGTGCTCATCCCCACAAGTGCCCTCCTCCATGCCCATCTTCCCCTCCCCCCACCCCATCTGCCCTCAGTTTGTTCTCAGCATTCAAGAGTCTCTCATGGTTTGCCTCCCTCCCTCTCCTCCACTATTTT
>NW_027527816.1:5180-34910 GCF_008692635.1 Crocuta crocuta
ACTCAGGCACCCTGAGAATTATTTTTTAAAAATCTATCAGAGACAGTGTGTGTATATACCACATCTTTATCCATTCATCAGTCAATGGACATTTGGGATCTTTCCATAATTTGGTTATTGTTGATAGCACTGCTATAAACATTGGGGTGCATGTGCCCCTTCGAATCAGCATTTTTGTATTTTTTAGATAAATACCTAGTAGTGCAATTGCTGGGTCATTGGGTAGTTCTATTTTTAATTTTTTGAGGAACCTCCATTTTGTTTTTCAGAGTCGCTGCACCAGTTTGCATTCCCACCAGCAGTGCAAAAGGGTTCCCCTTTTTCTGCATCTTCACCAACATCTGTTGTTTCCTGTGTTGGTAATTTTAGCCACTCTGACAGGTGTGAGGTATATCTCATTGTGGTTTTGATTTGCATTTCCCTGATAATGAGTGATGTTGAGCATCTTTTCATGTGTTTGTTGGCCATCTTGATGTTTTCTTTGGAAAAGGGTCTATTCATGTCTTCTACCCATTTCTTCACTGGATTACCTGGGTTTTTTTTGGGGTGGTGGGTATTGAGTTTGATAAGTTCTTTATAGGTGTTTGATACTAACCCTTTATCTGATATGCCATTTGCAAATACCTTCTTTCATTCCATATTCTGCCTTTTAGGTTTTTTTTCTTTTTTAAAAAAAATAGTTTATTGTCAAGTTGGTTTCCATATAACACCCAGTGCTCATCCCCACAAGTGCCCTCCTCCATGCCCATCTTCCCCTCCCCCCACCCCATCTGCCCTCAGTTTGTTCTCAGCATTCAAGAGTCTCTCATGGTTTGCCTCCCTCCCTCTCCTCCACTATTTTTCCCCTTCTTCTCCCCACTGCCTTTTAGTTTTGTTGATTGTTTCCTTCACTGTGAAGCAGCATTTTATCTTGATGAAGTCCCAATAGTTCATCAAGAAAAGTTCATCAAAAAAATTTTTGCTTTTGTTAACTTGTATCTTGTGTGTTGTTCCAAAGCTATGTCTAGCAATGTCTACTTTAAATTTTTAATTGAAAAAGAAGCTATTAAGGGCGCCTGGGTGGCTCAGTTGGTTAAGCGTCCAACTTTGGCTCAGGTCATGATTCCAGGTTCGTGGATTCGAGCCCCGTATCGGGTTCTGTGCTGACAGCTCAGAGCCTGGAGACTGTTTCAGATTCTGTGTCTCCCTCTCCCTCTGCCCTTCTCCCATTCATGTTCTGTCTCTCTCTGTCTCAAAAATAAATGAAAAACAAAAATAAATAAAAAGAAAAAAATCTATTTAAAGGTCTCACCAAGATATGACCCTTGTTCTTAAGATGAATCATGACAAGACACTTTTGAATTTTTTAAAGTTTATTTATTTATTTTCAGACAAAATGTACATGAGCGGGGACAGGGACAGAGAGAGAGAGAGATTGAGAAAGAGAGAGGAAGAGAGAGAGAGAATCCAAGCAAGCTCTTTGCTGTCAGCCCAGAGGCCAATTGAGGCTCAACCTCCCAAACCGTGAGATCTTGACCTGAGCCAAAATCAAGACTCCAACGTTTAACCGACTGAGCCATCCAAGCACCTCAAGAAAATTTTGAATTTATTTCTAAGCGACAGTTAATCACTTGTAACTGCACAACCCCCATAATGCTTGTGTATGTATAAAGATCCATGAACACATAGTGGCACACACACAACTTCAATATTAGTTATTATTGTGACTTTTAACAATTCCTTAAATTTGTATTAAAAAGTGAGGACATTTACACTTATCCTGATACATTCAGACACTTGTGTTAAAATCAGATAAAGGGTTAATATCCAGAATCTATAAGGAACTCACCAAACTCCACACCCGAAAAACAAACAACCCAGTGAAGAAATGGGCAGAAGATATAAACAGAGACTTCTCCAAAGAGGATTTCCAGATGGCCAACAGACACCTGAAACGATGCTCAGCATCCCTCCTCATCAGGGAAATACAAATCAAAACCACACTGAGATACCACCTCACGCCAGTCAGAGTGGCTAAAATGAGCAAATCAGAGAACTCTAGATNGAGTGTTATGTGGAAACTAATTTGTCAATAAACTATTTGTTTTAAAAAAAATGATCATACTTCAACTGAACCACTAGAGAGAACTGCACCAGTGTATCAAGCTCCTAGCCCTCTCTCTGAGTACAGTCTCATACTGTCCAGTGCCCATCTGACATATCTACTTGGATGTTTACCGTAACAAGTCTCCCCACCCAAAGTAGCTGTATTCGTTCCCTGGGGCTGCCATAGAAAGCACCCTCCTACACTGTTGGTGGGAATGTAAACTGGTGCAGCCCCTCTGGAAANAATAAATAATTAATTAAAAAAAAAAAAAAAGAAAGTACCAATACTGGGGACTTAAAACAATACACTTACTCTCTCATGGCTCTGGAAGCCAGTCCAAACTCAGGTGTCATCCGGGACACCCTCTCCTTGAAGGTTCTAAAGGAGGATGTGTTCTATGCCTTTCCTAGAGCTTCTGCTGTTGCCAGGAATCCTTGGCATCCTTGGCTGTAGATTGAGCCTTGTTCCAACTTGGCCTCTATGGTCACATGGCATTCTCCCTGTGTCTGTATCTCTGTCTCGGTTTTCCCTTCTTACTCTAAGGAAACAGGCCATTCTGGATCAAAGCCACCTTACTCATGTAGGACCTCATCTGAATTGGATCACATCTGCAAAGACTCTATTTTCAAGTAAAGCCAACTTGATATGTACCAGGTGTTTGATTATAAATATATCTGGGGGAAGGGGGGGTTACAATCCAACCCAAAAAGGAGCTTTTCTTCTTGATTCTCCATTCCTAGAAAGGGATCACCTGACCTCTCAGTCACCACCTCTGGCATCCTTGATGATACTGTGGATCCCCTGAACATTCCCCTGTGGTCACTTATCATATGTTGTCCTGTCTTACGCTGCCCTCGGGCTCCATGAGCTGATCCAGAGTTAAAGGCAGAATTCACGATGTCCTATATTGTATACTTGTAAATTGCTAAGAGAATACATCTTACAATATCTCCTCACAAGGAAATAAAAGGTAGCTATGTTCAACAACACATGTTAACTAGATTTATTGTGGTGATCATTCCAGAGCATATACAAATATCGAATCATTATGTTGTATTTCAAAATCTAATACATGTTGGAAGGAGAGTTAAGATGGCAGAGAAGTAGGGGAACCGGGATTTCCCTTGTCTCTCAAACACAGCATTACTGAGGTCAGAATACGTGGAATATCCAGAAATACAGGCTGCTGAGTGACAGGAAAATCTCTGAGCTTGGTAGGACAGAGTTGCTGTGTTCAAGAACTGGAGGAGACAAAATGAGAGGTGTAGATATGGAGGGGAGGGAGCCCCCTCTGTGGAGAGACAAAGGGAAGAGAAAGGGAGGCTGGGGAAGTGTGGGCTTGTATTTGTACAAGAGAAAAACCTCTCCAGACCACAGAAGGGAATGAGAAACACAGAGAGAGCCAGTTTCTACTCTGCAAACAGACATAGGAGTTAAGACTGGAGTTTTCAGGGGGTGCACAGCTTTCTCAAGACCAGAACCTGCCGTGTGTGTGCCCTTGTGCACAGATTGGGGGAGGGGAGCTGTCTCTGGGGTGGTAGCAACTCAGGGACTCGGTAGAGGTGGGGGGCATACACTGAGAGAGAGCAGTCCCCTCCCTTGAGTACTAGGCAAAGAGGGTCCCCCCAAGGACAGAAGACCCTACAGGCACCCACCAGCCAAAGGCATTTTGTCCTCTAGGGGAGTGGTGCTACCCAAAATGGTCCACTCAGAGCAGGATCCTTGAACACCTTGGGGTTTAAGTCCCAGTTGAGCCCTGGGGAGCCACAGGAGACTGTAGCGCAGGACAAGCCAGCCATTCCCTCTGGACTATGAGGGTCCTACACAGCGTGGTTCAGGACATCCTGGCTGGAGAGGAGACACATTTTCCTTCCCATCACCACACGGTGGGGCTTCAGGGAGCAGGACAGCGGCCCCTAGTGGATGCAGGGCCTGTTACACTAATCCCCGCCCCTCTGTGCCTCATAGCTGCTTATCTATCTGAGTGAGATTGACACTGATTGAGACAGATGGCCCCTCCTGCAGACCAGCACAGTCCCTGGTCCTATGCGCCATCAGACAACTGTCCTGTGGTCTTGTATGTTAGTCTTTTTTTCCTTCTCTTTTCTTCTCTTCTCCATTCCTTTTCTTTCTACTCTCTCCCACTCCCTTTTTTTTCTTCCCTTTGGAATAGGCCCATAGTTTCTGTTTTGATTTTTGGAAGGCAGCTCTAATCACCGCTATACCACCAACGCTCAGTTTTGAATTTTGGTCAATCAATATATATATCTTGTTCTCTTTCTTTCTATGTTCTATGTTTTCCTTTGCACAATCAGGCACTTTAACTCTGTTCTTCTTACACCTTTTCTGTTTCTCCTTCTTTATTTTCCCCTCTCACTCTCTGGATACACTCTTATAGTTTCTTTGATTCTCTACCTGGTATTTTTTCCTGTCCCTTTCATTTCTCCTTTTGTGCAGAATAAAATTTCCCTGCCCCTCTTTTCCTTTTTCCAGGGTTACATCAATCAACAAATTACAGCACATCTGGTGGAAGGTCCAAACAATCCACCACTACGAGTAGTAAGATAAAACAGCCAAAGATGTAAGAACACCGTGCATGCAACACAAACCAGAAACACTTCCTGAAGTCCCAGGCCCTGAAGAGTGTATAACTCTTTTAATATAGGACTACTTGCAGATACAGGACACTAACAAACTACTAGCCATGTAAAACACAGAAAACTAGCCTAATTGATGAAATAGAAGAATTCCTCTAAAAAAGAAATTCCAAGAAGAAAAGACAGTTAGAAAATGCTGAGAAGACAGATAAACAGTCTATCTGAAGAAGAATTTAGTATAAAGTCACAACACTAATAGCTGGGCTTGAAAAAAGTCTAGAAGACAGCAGAGAATCTCTTGCTGCAGAGATCAAAAACTAGGAAATAGTCACGATGATTTAAGAAATGCTCTAAATGAGACACAAAATAAACTAAGATGCAGTGACAGCAAGGATGGAAGAAGCAGAAGACAGAATCAGTGAAATAGAAGATAAAATTATGGTAAATAATGAAGTTCAAGAAAAGAGGGAAAAGAAATTACAGGATCATGAGGGGAAAGTTAGAGACCTACGTGATTCAATGAAAAGTAATAATATCTGTGTCATAGGAGTTCTAGAAGAAGAAGAAGGAGGAGGAGGAGGAGAGAGAAAAAGGGTCAGAAGTTTTATTTGAAAAATTATAGCTCAGAACTTAATCAGGGGAAGGAAACAGACATGCAAGCCCAGGAGAACTCCTTCCAAAAGCAATAAAAACAAGTCTACACCACAACATAGCATAGTGGAACTGGCAAGATACAAAGATAAACAGAGGTCTGAAATCAGCCAGGGACAAATGGGCCTTAACTGAAAAGGGTAGACATATAAGGGTAGTAGACATATCTGTCTACTGAAACTTGGCAGGCCAGAAAGGAGTGGCAGGAAATCTTCAATGTGCTACAAAGGAAAACTATGCACTCAAGGATCCTTTAGCCAGCAAGCCTGTCATTCAGAATGGAAGGAGAGATAAAGGTTTTCCCAGACAAACAAAAACTGAAGGAATTCATCACCTCTGAACCAGCCCTGCAAGAGATCCTAAGGGGGACTCTGAGTGGAATGTGACAAAGACTACAAAAGATCAGAGACATCACCACAAGCATGAAACCTACAGATAACATAATGACACTAAATCCATATCTTTTTTTTTTAATGTTTTATTTATTTCTAGGAGAGAGAGAGAGACAGCGTGAGCAGGGGAGGGTCAGAGAGAGAGGGAGTCACAGACTCTGAAACAGGCTCCAGGCTCTGAGCTGGCAGTCAGCACAGAGCCCGACGCGGGGCTCGAACCCACAAACCGCGATATCATGACCTAAGCGAAAGTCGGACGCTTAACCGACTAAGCCACCCAGGCGCCCTGACACTAAATCCATATCTTTCAATAATCACTCTGAATGAAAATGGACTAAATGCCTCAATCAAAAGACATAAGGTATCAGAATGGATTAAAAAAAACCCAGGATGCATTTATATGTTCTTACAGTAGATTCCTTTCAGTTCTAAGGACACCTGCAGATTGACAGTGACGAGATGGAGAACCATCTATCATGCTACTGGTTGTCAAAAGAAAGCCAGAGTAGCCATACATACATCAGACAAACTAAACTTTAAAACAAAGCCTGTAACAAGAGATGAAGAAGGGGCCTATCATGATTAAGGGGCCTATCTATCAATAAGAACTAACGATTGTAAACCTTTACACCCCCAATGAGAGACAACCCAAGTATATAAATCAATCAATCACAAACATATATAAATATACAGATAATAATACTGTGATTATAGGGGACTTTAATACTCGTCTTACAATAATGGGCAGATTATCCAGGCAGAACATCAGTCAGGAAACAACGACTCTGAATTACACGTTGGACCAGATAGACCTAACAGATATATTCAGAATATTTCATCCAAAGGCAGCAGAATACACATTCTTCTTGAGTGCATGTGGAACAGTCTCCAAAATTGATCACATACGGGGTCACAAAATAGCCGTCAACAAATATGAAAGGATTGAGACCATCCATGCATATTTTCAGACCACAACGCTATGAAACTTGAAATTAAGCACAAGAAAACATTTGGAAACCGCCTCCCCACCGCACCGCGCCCCACCAAATACATGGAGGTTAAAAAAACATCCTACAAAACAATGAATGAGTCAGCCAGGAAATTAAAGAAGAAATCTAAAAATATATGGAAGCAAATGAAAATGAAAACACAACAGACCAAGCCATTTGGGATGCAGCAAAGGCAGTCCCAAGAGGAAAATATATTGCAACCCAGGCCTATCTCAAGAGGCAACAAAGATCCCAAATACAGAACTGAATATCGCACCAAAAAGAGCTAGAAAATCATTAGCAAAGAAAGCCCAAACATAGCAGAAGAAAGGAATTAATAAAGATCAGAGCAGACATAAACAAGATAGAATTTTTTAAAAAACAGTAGAACAGATCACTAAATCTAAGAGCTCTTTTTCTTGAAAGAGTAAACAAAATTGATAAGTCTTTAGCCAAACATCTCAAAAGAGAGGACCCAAATAGATAAAATCATGAAGAAAAGAGGAGAGATTACGACCAACACCAATACAATTTTTAGAGAATGCTATGAAAAATTATAGACCAACAAACAGGACAAGCTGGAAGAAATAGACAAATTTCTAGATACACACACACTACCAAAATTCAAACAGGAAGAAATAGAAAATTTGAACGGACCCATAACTAGTGAAGAAATTGAATCAGTTATCAAAAAACTCCCAACAAATAAGAGTCCCGGACCAGATGGCTTCCCTGGGATACTCTATCAGACATTTAAAACAGAGTTAATACCTATCCTTCTCAAGCTGTTCCAAAAAATTAAAAAGGAAGGAAAGTTCCCAGACTCATTCTATGAAGCCAGCAGTGCCCTGATTCCAAAACCAGACAGAGAGGACAAGTAAAGGCCAATATCCCTGATAAACATGGATGCAAAAAATCTCAACAACTGTTGAAATAAATTCAACAGTATATTAAAAGAATTATTCACCATGGTCAAGTGGGATTCATTCCTGGGCTACAGGGCTGGTTCGATATTCACAAGTCAATCAACGTGATACATCACATTAATAGAAGAAAGGATAAGAACCATGTGATTCTGTCAATAGATGCAGAAAAGTCATTTGACAAAATACAATATCTCAAGAAAAACCCTCAAGAAAGTTGAGATAGGAGGAACATAACTTAATATCATAGAGCCATATATGAAAGGCCCACAGCTAATATCATCCTCAATGGGGAAAAACTGAGAGCTTTCCCCCTGAGATCAGGAACACGACAGGGATGTCCACTCTCACCACTGCTGTTTAACAGTGTTGGAAGTCCTAGCCTCAGCAATCAGACAACGAAATGAAATAAAAGGCATCAGAACTGGCAACGAAGGTATCAAACTTTTACTTTTTGCAGATGACATGATATTCTACATGAAAAACTCGAAAGCTCCACCAAAAAACTGCTAGGGCTGAGACAAGATTTCATAAAGTCACAGGATATAAAAACAATGTACAGAAATCGGTTCCGTTGCTATATATCAATAATGACGCAACACAAAGAGATATCAAAGATTCGATCACATTTATAATTGCACCAAAAATAAAATACCGAGGAATAAATCTAACCAAAGAGGTAAAAGATATGTAGGCTAAAAAACTATAGAAAGCTTATGAAAGAAATTGAGGAAGACACAGAGAAATGGAAAAATACTGCAGCCTCGTGGATCAGAAGAACAAGTGTTCTTAACATGTCGATACCACCCAAGGCAATCTACACATTCAATGTGATCCCCACCAATATAGCACCTTCACAGAGCTAGAACAATCCTAAAATTTATATGGAACCACAAAGGACGCCAAATAGCCGAAGTAATGTTGAAAAAGAAAACCAAAGCAGGAGGCATCACAATCCCAGACACAGTCTGTCTTACAAAGCTGTAATCATCAAGACAGTATGGTATTGGCATAAAACAGATACATAGATACATGTTCCAGTGAAATACAATAGGCAACCCAGAAGTGCACCCACAAATGTATGGCCAACTAATATTAAAAGAGCAGGAAAGAGTACCCAATGGGAAAAAGACAGCCTCTTTAGCAAATGGTGCTGCACAAACTGGACAGCAAAATGCAGAAAAATGACACTGGACCACTTTCTTACACCATACCCAAACATGAACTCAAAATGGATGAAAGTCCTAAATGTGACAGGAATCCTTCAAAACCCTAGAGGAGAAAGCAGACAGCAGCTTCTTTGACCTCGGCCACAGCAACTTCTTACTTGACATGTCTCCAGAGGCAAAGGAAATAACAGCAAACATGAGCTATTGGGACTCATCAAGACAAAAAGTTGCTGCACAGCAAAGGAGACAACTAACAAAACTAAAAGGCAACCAATTAAATGGTAGAAGACGTTTGCAAATGACATATCTGATAAAGGATTAGTATCCAAAATCTATAAAGAACTTACCAAGCTCAACACCTGAAAAACAAATAATCCAGTGAATAAATGGGAAGAAGATATGAATAGACACTTTTCCAAAGAAGACATCCAGGTGGCAAACAGACACATGGAAAGATGCTCAACATCCGGAAAATACAAATCAAAACCACACTGAGATAAACCGTAGCAGTCAGAATGGCTAAAATGAACAACTCAGGAAACAACAGCTGTTGGCGAGGACGTGGAGACAGGGGAACCCTCTTGCCCTGTTGGTGGGAATGCATACAGTGCAGCCACTCTGGAAAATAGTGTGGAGGTTCCCCAAAAAGTTAAAAATAGAATTACCTGACAACCCAGCAATAAGACTACTAGGAATTTATCCAAAGGATACAAGAGTGCTGATTCGTAGGGGCACATGTACCCCAATGTTTATAGCAGTGCTTTCAACAATAGCCAAATTATGGAAAGAGCCCAAGTATCCATCAACTTATGAATGGATGTAGAAGATGTGGTATCTATTTACCTACCTACCTACCTATCTATCTTTCTAACTATATATCTACCTACATATATATGTATACATGTATATATATGTGTATTTATGTACATACATATGTATATATGTAAGTGTATACACACACACACACACACACAAGGAAATTCTACACGGCAAGGAAAAGAATGAAATCTTTTCATTTGAAACAACATGGATGGAACTGAAGGATATTATGCTGAGGGAAAAAAATTCAGTCAGAGAAAGACAGATATAGCTTTTCACTCATATGTGGAATTTGAAAAACTTAACAGAAGACCACAGGGGAAAAGAAGGAAAACTACGGTATAAACAGAGAGAGAGGCAAACCATCAGAAACTCTTAAATATAGAGAACAAACTGAGGGTTGATGGAGGTGGGGGTTGAAGGGATGGGGGAAATGGGTGGTGAGCATTAAGGAAGGCATTTGAGATGAGCACTGAGTTTTGTATGAAAGTGATGAATCACGGGAATCTACTCCTGAGGCCTAGATTATACTCTATGTTAGCTAACGTGACAATCAATGTTTATAGAGTCACATGTATGTTGCCAAAGGAAACTCCATGTTTCTTAAAAGGCCTAGAGATTGTGTAGTGAGTGCCCCTCCTCTTTCCCTTTGTGTTGGTCATTTTGGCGAATTACTGGAAGATGGCGGTTCAGGCCGAAAGGCCAATAAATTTTTTAAAAATCTAATACCTGTTATGTGAAAATGGGATGTCATTTTAAAAACTAATTTGAAGGCTACCAACAATATGTTTGCCAATTCTATGAAATAGTGTTGGTAAACGGACGTTAAGTAGAGATACTCGTTTCACTCTAGTCAATATGGCAGAAAAAGACTGCCTACTTGTTCATATCACCCCTCCAGAGCCTTCCTTCCTCTTTGGCTGCCTCTGGGGAGCCAAACTCTGAATATTTCCCTTGAGGCTAATAGTTACATGCGGCAAGACCCTCCTGGGGTTACTAAAAATACACACATCCTAGGTGCCAAGAGCATGTACTTTGACTTTGGTGCTTATAAAAAGTATCCCCCAGATATCATAGTAGCTTTTTTACTCATGGGGAGATTCCATAGAATTCATAAATTCCAACTTCTGTTTACCTGCAGGCTCCACTGTCCAGTCCAAAGTACACCTCTTCATATGCACCAAAACCCTCTGCAATGAGTGGACGATCTTCCTGGGGATCAGATAACATATGCTAACAGTAATTATACAGAGAATTATTACTACCTTGAACAGAGCCTGAGCAATGAGCCATTTTGACTTCCCTTGCTTTAAGATTCGCCATTTTCAGAGAATATCCTGACCAAGGTTAGCATATTTAAATACATGAATCTGTACTTATTCTAAGGATTCTGTGCTACCTATTTCATCCCCTAACACTTTGCTACAGACCGACGGCCACAAACCACTAGGCAATCTCTGAGTGTATTTGTTTTCACAGGGACCAGCAGTCATGTGCTTTCATCTGCCAGACCTTCACTTTCCCATCCACATGCCAATGTCTTCATTTCATACAACTGTAGTGGTTCTTTAAAGACCATCTTTCTTCTTCCAAAACGTAGTTGGATATCTGCAAACATTTTTATTCTTCCTTTGAAGGAGGTGCCATATTCTTATCTAAACACCCATTGTAATGTCCTACACTGACATGAGCTTCTTCCCTTTGCTCCTGATTCCTTAGACCCCAGAAGGTGTGGTGCTGCATGCAGAGCTGGTGTCTGTGGATGAGGTTGCTCTGTTTCAGACTAAGTTCCAGACGGAAGAGAAATCTGAACTTCCAATTAGATGATTACCACTTCACTGGAGAAGGAAAGACTGAGTATTTTCTCTTCCAGCTCAAACCAAATGCTCAGTGCCAGGTCTTTCAAGCGTGCGATCTGTGTTTATCTTTTTGACCTGGAAGCGTCACAGATGGGAGTAGAGGAAAGAAGCCTTCATTCGGTATTCAAGCCAGATAAGAGGACTCTGTTCTTTCCTATTGCTGCGGGCTTCTGCTATCTAGGCAACAATCACAATAAGAGAAATCACAACATTCTCAAAAAGAATCTTAGCAATTGCCATGACCACAATGTACCTCATTTATGAACTTGGGGTAGGATAGAAACATATCTGCATCTTGGTCTTACCACTGCCTGCAGGAATTTGTTTATAATAAAGAATTTTGAAATTTGCTCCAATAATTACAATTAACTATTGCATTGGGTTGAATGATGAGTGAACTCCAAATGCCCCCTTCGAGTTAATAAGAATGTACGTGAAACAGGGCTTCGGGGGTGGGTGGTACCAGAGTGGCTTAGTTGGTTGAACACCCAACTCTCGATTTCAGCTCAGGTCATGATCTCACACATTGTGAGTTCAAGCCCGGCATTGGGCTCATTGATGACAGTGCAGAGCCTGCTTGGTATTCTGTCTCGCCCCATCTCTCTCTGCCCCTGCCTGGCTCACACACAAGCACACACTCTCATTCTCCAAAAATGAACAAGTGAACTTAAAGAAAAGAAAACAGGAGGAGGAGGTAAGGAGGGGGAAAGCAGGAGGACTCTGGGCTGTCCTCTGCCCTAAAACACGGATGTATTAAGGTCCGATTACTTGAAGTACCCAGGAAATGGATCTCCATTGTCTTCCTATAATGAGTATAAAAACAGCCTGCTTTGGTCATTTAGTTCAAGTCCCAATTTCCTTATTGGGCTTCCATGTGCAGGTACTAAAATTTTGGGCGTTTTCTCCTGTTACTCTGTCTCCTGTCAATTTAATTCCAAAACAGCTGGATGAACCCCGGGGGGGAATGTAAATGTCTCCTCCCCAAAACCAGTGTCCTGTCCCTAAAGCCCTCTCAAGGAGCCCTTCCTTTGACCTCTGACCTCCAGTCATTCACCCTCTCCTTTCTGCATTACAGCCAGGCCCCCCTGTCCCCACAAACCACGTGTCCACACACAGTGGTTCCCAGAGTCCTCACCACCAGGTCTCAAACATGCCACACCACCACAAAGGTGAAAGAAGGCCCTCACCTATGTCACAAAACAAGCATCTGAAAAGGAGTCACCTGCAAAGGGAGGGGCTGCCGGGGATCTGTGACCTCTTCCTGCCTCCTCAGGGAGCCTGGTCAGAGCAGGACTCTGGCAAGGAGTAGTGATGAAATGTGCAGACTGGGAGACACAGGAATGTCTTACAGGGGTGACTGCACTCTGATGACGGATCCAGTAGTGAGTGAGCAGGAGGTAGAGAGTCTTCTCACAGTGCTGTAACCCACACTATACACACTGTCATTATGCGAACACGTGACAGTCCTCAGGCAAAACACGGGAGGGACGCATAAACTGAGAATATCCCTTCCCTTCTGTGGGCTCATTGGTATCACAGGGGAGGGTATGGGGGGGATGGGTTAAATAGGTGATGGCGACTAAAGAGAGCACTTGTGATGATGGAAATGTTGAATCACTATATTGTACACTTTAAAGTAATATAACACTGTTAATCAGCTTTATGTTAACCCACAACGCTTGGATGGACTATAATATTGTTGATTAGCTCTAATGGAATTAAAATAAAATCTTAATTAAAATATAAAATAATACAAATTAATTTGAAACAAAAAAATTTTGAAAAACAAAGAATTCTTTTCAAAAGTAAAACACTATCACAATGGTGACATTACACCTGATATCAGAATGACTTTATCAGGATGGATGTTAACAAGTTTTCTCAGAGCTAAAGTTTGTTTTCCCATAGTTACCCGCCTACTTCCGGCAAGAAGCTATAATCCAGGCAGGCTACGAACGTTGTAATAGAGCCGTGATCAAACTGCGAGAATAAACAATAGCTTCCAGCAATTGCGAGAGAATGATAAACTAGTAATATTTATTACAGTGTTTTAGTGGTTTCTATTCTTTTTTTTTTTAATGTTTTATTTATTTCTGAGAGAGAGACAGCATGAGCAGGGGAGGGTCTGAGAGAGAGGGAGACAGAGACTCTGAAGCAGGCTCCAGGCTCTGAGCTGTCACACAGAGCCAATGCAGCGCTCGAACCCACGAACCGTGAGGTCATGACCTGAGCCCAGTTGGACGCTTAACCAACTGAGCCACGCAAGTGCCCTAGTGGTTTCTATTCTTATATTCCTAGGCTTTTGTGGTGTGTGTAACTGTCCTTTGCAGTTAGAAATGGAATAGGGTTCCCTAGTGGTGGTGAAATAAGAAAATCCTGTGAAACTTTTTACCTTATTAATATGATGCAGAAGGTCTGGGAACACTACATCAGTATCTCTGGAGGCTGCAATTCGTCCATGTACCTAGAGTTTGAACACTCGCTTGCATAAAAGAATGAATGAAAGACGTTCCCTTGAGAGTTGTCAGGGGAACTATTGAGGGCACAAAAATCTTAAAGAGTCTGGTACTCAAAGTCTTTCATCAAAGGGTCTTCTCCCCAGTCATCTGGAGTCATAGCCCCTACAGAGCACCTTCTTCATCGCTCCTATCATGTCCTTGTTCCGTAGGGTATAGATGACAGGGTTGACCATGGGGGTGACAATGGTATAGAAGAGAGAAATGAACTTGCCCTGATCCTGAGAATAGTTGTTGCTGGGCTGGAGGTAAATGTAGATGCCTGTGCCATAGAACAGGGAGACCACTGTGAAGTGGGACCCACATGTCCCAAAAGCTTTCCTCTGCCCTGAAGCTGACTTTATTCTTAACACTGCCCTGATGATCCGACCATAGGAGAACGTGATTAATGCCACAGGTATGAGGAGAACGACCATGCTGAGAAAGAAGGCCTCAGACTCATTCATAGTGGTGTCAACACAGGCAAGCTTGAGCAGTGGGGGAACCTCACAAAAGAAGTGATCTATTTTATTTCTCCCACAAAGTGGTACAAGGAAAATGAGCACCGTCTCCATTGAGGAGTTGGCAAAACCAGTGAACCATGACACAGATGCCATCAGGGCACAGAGACGAGGGTGCATGATCACCGTGTAGTGCAGGGGCCTGCAGACGGCTGCGTAGCGGTCAAATGCCATCACCCCTAAGAGGATGCATTCTGTGCCTCCCAACCCTAGAGAGACGAACAGCTGAGCTACACAGCCGCCAAAGGAGATAGACTTGTCTGCTGCCCTGAGATGAACCAGGAGCTGAGGAACAGTGCTGGTCGTGTAACACAGGTCCAGAAAGCTTAGGTTGGAGAGGAAAAAGTACATGGGAGTGTGAAGGTGTGGGTCCAGGCGGGACAGTGCGATGATGGTCGTGTTTCCCAGCAGGGTGAGCAGGTAGAAGATCAGAAGCACCACAAAGAGGACTCGCTCGAGTTGAGGCCGGTCAGAGAAGCCCAGCAGGATAAACCCAGTGAAGGAGCTTCCATTTTTCTGCTCCATCCTTTCTTACCACATGTTTCCTGTCAAGACCAAGAATTTAGCAATTTTTTAAAGAAATCTTCAAAACAATAAAAAGTTGGCAGGAGGGAGAATCTATATCTTGTTATAAGACAGGCCATGCATTTTATAAGTAACTATTTGAATAAACGATGGACTCATCAAATTGAACAATTAGTTTCAATTTAGTTCCACATTACCACAAAAAAGTAAATCATTAATATTTAATATAAGAAAAATCAAATAATGAGCCTGTGTTTACATCAGTCATAGGTACAAAAGGTCTCTCAGTCTCAGTTTTGTAGGATTAAAGAAATACAAAAATATTTGTACACTTCAGAGAAAATGGGGGTTTGGGAATAAAGGGAAAGAAACCAGAAAGAATGGAAAACACATGCAGACAGAGAGGGACTCATTATGTTTCATATGTATCTCATAATTCCACACAACTGAAATGTACACACCACACGTCAGAGATTATAACACAACATGATCTTGAAAATAAACTCAGGGATAGTAATTTATGACCTGGAATATATTTATACAAAGAATTCAATTACATTCAAACTACCACTACTAGTTCTGCATAAAAACATACATGTGTGTGTGGTAGTAAAACAATTAAATAATCAGAGAGAAATTGACAACACCACCATTCAAACAGTGTTTAACTTTCATCCGAAAGATGCTTAAAAGTACCATATCATTTTAACAGAAACTCCAAAAATTCATTGGCTGTGCAGAGTCCTTTGGAATCAGAACTCTAAAATCCAGTGGCCAACACTTTCCTCTTCCTTTTGCAGATTTCTGTTTCACACATTACCAACTAGAGGTCATTAAATTCCTGAAAGAGGTAGGCTTATTCCCTATCAACATTCTAATCAGAATAAACATTTAAAGAGTTATCCAAACGTGTAATCTATGTAAAAGGTGTAATGCTTTACATCATTTCCTATGATAAAATAATTACATAGGTAAATATATAAAGATAGATACATTCTCAAAGCAATGACACGTCAAAGAGCTACAATGCAAAACCTAACATAGTACAAGGAAAGGCATACAGGAAAGCATATATTGGTATTGTCAATATAATAATATATTATTAAATATATTAATTATATAATGCCAGCCCTAAGGCTCCAAGGCTCGTCTGATGACATTTTCATCCAACTTCCTAGTACTGAATGAGGGTAGTAACATACCAATGAACGAGGCATCAGAAGACAAATATTTCAGTTCTATCATATCCACATGGGTAGGCATCCAGTACATTATTAATTCTTCCAAGAGTTTTAAAATCTGAATAAAGTTTGGGGATAGACCCATCGACCTGTGAAAGAAATTGCTACAACACTGGCATAGAAACTGAATAAAGGATGTAATATTTGACACTTTTTTATGCCTCCTTGGATTTCCTATAAAGATTGATCAGTGGTGTCCAAAAAACAAAATCTATATACAAACAATTTCTTAATAGAATTAATTATAACAGTATGTGAGACAGTCTCGATGTTCAACAACAGGAAAGATCCCCTCACTCACACCTATTCAGAAGAGCAAATAAAAATAAACCACGCTTCAGTCTCATGCACAACTGCAGAATTATACGTACATTTATCTGAAACACAGGGCTGACAATTTTTTAAAAATATTTTTAAGTTTATTTATTTTNGTCAAAGAGCTACAATGCAAAACCTAACATAGTACAAGGAAAGGCATACAGGAAAGCATATATTGGTATTGTCAATATAATAATATATTATTAAATATATTAATTATATAATGCCAGCCCTAAGGCTCCAAGGCTCGTCTGATGACATTTTCATCCAACTTCCTAGTACTGAATGAGGGTAGTAACATACCAATGAACGAGGCATCAGAAGACAAATATTTCAGTTCTATCATATCCACATGGGTAGGCATCCAGTACATTATTAATTCTTCCAAGAGTTTTAAAATCTGAATAAAGTTTGGGGATAGACCCATCGACCTGTGAAAGAAATTGCTACAACACTGGCATAGAAACTGAATAAAGGATGTAATATTTGACACTTTTTTATGCCTCCTTGGATTTCCTATAAAGATTGATCAGTGGTGTCCAAAAAACAAAATCTATATACAAACAATTTCTTAATAGAATTAATTATAACAGTATGTGAGACAGTCTCGATGTTCAACAACAGGAAAGATCCCCTCACTCACACCTATTCAGAAGAGCAAATAAAAATAAACCACGCTTCAGTCTCATGCACAACTGCAGAATTATACGTACATTTATCTGAAACACAGGGCTGACAATTTTTTAAAAATATTTTTAAGTTTATTTATTTTGTGAGAGAGAGAAAGTAGAGCAAGCAGAAGCAGGAGAGGGGCATAGACAAATGGAGGGAGAGAGAGATGGAGACAGACAGAGAGAATCCCAAGCAGCCTCCTCACTGTCAGAGAAGAGCCCAACCTCACACCTGTGACATCATGATCTGAACTGAAGTCAAGAGTTGGAGGCTTACCCAACTGAGCCACCACGCTGACAAATTTTGAAATGTGCTTTATAAAGGAAACACTCACTAACGTGAAGGACAGCAAACGTAAAATGCTAACTCACCCAAAATACCACCAATATAATACTGCAACATTAGAAGAAAGTAATGACATATTTTAACATTATCATACCAATAATGACTAGGAAGAAAGTGGAGAAAAGATAAATCCCTGCTGAAATGAATTTGTATAAACTTCTTGCTGCTTTACAGGATTTTATGTGTATGTGTGGGTTCCAAAAAAAAAAAATACACACACACACACACACACACATACACACACATATATATAAGAATGTGGACCTCAGCTGTCATGAAATTATGATACAGAAAAATCAGTAATAAAAATTATGCNATTTTCCTAATTAATTAGGTAAACATTTAGGCTTCATACCACTTTTTTCTTCATCATATTGCTATTCGTACCCATGGGAAGGATCAGCTTTTCTTGTTAACAATAAAGTCAAAATACAGATGCATTGACATAATATTCACAAAATGGAACTTGCCTTTTGTAATTTTCAACATAGCATTTACAAACTCCGTATATATTTTAGATATTTTGTGGTAACTCCTAAGGGAGGAAGTAAGCATTTAGGAAATATAAATACTGACAGTGAGTTTACACATAGAGAACAAATATTGTCTTATTTCACAGACAATAAGGAATCAAAGGAAAGCATGGACGATGTAATTATGCATAAAGGGCATATTTTATGATCTCTTAATATGAATATTGAAGTTATTTTCTGCACAAGCATAGAGAGGTATAGTGAATGTACTAAAATATATGAAATGTCTGGGAATGACATGGTGGCATTTGTAACGAACAATTAAATTTAATTCCTCTATTTGTTGAATTCCATAGTCGTTTCCTTCCTTTAGACAATTGACCATATATGTAAATCATTTAGTATTTTTGTTTCAAGAACAATTGACTGAAAATAAACTGACTTGTCAATTCCTAGAGCAACACAGATAGTTCCATTTTACTTACCTTTTTTTGCCTTCTCTGTCGGGATCTAAGCTATTTCCCCACCTCACTTCAAGTTACTGCCTAAATACAGTTCTAGGATCGGAATGAGGACATGTAGAATCATTTAGTGCTTGCAGTAAACACAAAGGTTGACTATACCAGCACTGGCTCATCCATGAATTTTTCTTAAAAAAGGATGCTTTCTCAGGATGACTTCATGTGGTACCAGAGATCTGCACTTTGCCTCTAGAAGGTAGATGATGAAGACAATTGCAAACTTTCAGGATGGTGTCCTGAGTACGATGACCTGCCTGTGTGACAGTGAGGCCCTTATGAGCAGGAAAGGGTGCCATGACACTGAGTTGTAGCTGTGCTGGCACAGAGAACCAAGTCCATTCCCCTGCTGACCTCTCCGGGGAACATTGATGCCCCACACTCTTAATGAGCCCATGTCACTGTGCTGCCCACAGGTGGCAATCCTCAGGGACAATGACGATGGAGGACAATGCCGGAGGAGACCTAATCTGTCTCTTTTATTAGTTCACATATCTCACAGAGGACAATAACTCCCTAGACCATCCCAACTACCTTAGCTGCCATCTGTGAATGACCTACGTGTTTTACAAAACACTTAAGATTTTTCCCTCACAATTGTCGAAAATATTTACATATAAATATATAAGGAAGATTCCATTCAGTTCCTTAATCTTAAATATAAATAAGTGAATGAATTCTTCATTTCATTTCATTTATAACCAAGTTATATGGCATCGCAAAGCTAAACATTAGGCACATTCTAATCTTTAGCATGAATATGAAGAGGGTCACTAAATCCTACCAAACTTCTAACATTCTAGGGAAAACAAACCTCAAATCCTCTAAAACACTGTAAAGTTTATAACCATATGTTTTAATGATGTGCTTAAACCATTTTAAAACTTATGTCTTTTTAATAAAACATACATGGTAACTTAAATTCAGCTAGCCTTTGCATTTAAGTTCCAAATGATTTTCAGTTTAGCAGGAGAGTTAAAATAATCACTACAGAAAATAGAAGGAAGTTGATGGGTGGTTTGTGACTGTTTCTTCTAGATCCATAATTTCCAGTTCATTTATCATATTCAGCCTAAGACATAAACTACGTCCTGTTAAAAACATTCTTACATTTGAATTTTCCCAGTTATTCCCTTACCAGTTAGATACCATCCTGATAGTTATGGGGAGAACGGGCAAATACAATACACTCTGGGTATCACACCTGCTACTTTGCTTTTCATCCCAGACCTCGCTGACTGCTGCCAGTCTTCATCTGCTCAAAACACTTTGATACTTGTGGGGCATTATCTAGTGATGCTGACCCAAGGTTCATAGCACTGGGGTCAGAAAATATGCATGGTACAATCGCAGTCTTTTCGTGTCTGTTGACACCTGATTTGTGTTTTCTTTTGTTTTAATTAGTTTCCTGGCCCACCATGGAGCCCAACACTCCCAACACCGGGCTTGAAGTCACACCCTGAGATAAGACACGAGCTGAGATTAAGGCTCAGATGCTTAACCAAACGACCTACTCAGTTGCCCCCATCCCTGATTTGTGACTCGGTATGTGATCTATTCTGGAGAATGTTCCATGTGCACTCGAGAAGAATGTGTATTCTGCTGCTTTAGGATGGAATGTTGCACATGTATCTGTTAAGTCCATCAGTACCAGTGTGTCATCCAAATCCATTGCCTCCTCATTGATTTTCACTTTGTGGAAGCGAATGATTGTGGAAAAAATGATTTGTCCATTTATGGAAGTAGAATGTTAAAGTCCTAATATTATATTATTGTCCATGAGTGCCTTTATGTTTGTTACTAATTGTTTTATGAATTAGGGTGCCACGATGTTGCGGGAATAAATATTTTACAATTGTTAGATTTGTTACATCTTCTTATTGAAGTCTCCCCTTTATTAGTACTTAGTGCCCTTCTTCATCTCTTGTTACATGCTTTGTTTTCAGTTTTCTGATACAAGTATTGCAACCTCAGCTTTCTTTTCATGTCCATTATCATGATAAGTGTTTGTCCAACCTCTCACTTTGAAAATGCTTGTGTCTTTAGGTCTAAAATGAGTCAACTGTAGGCAGCATAAATGGGTCTTGGTTTCTTTATGCATTCTGACACCCTATATCTTTTAATTGGAGCATTTAGTCCATTTACATTTAGACTAATGATGGAAAGATATGTATTTGGTGCCATATTATTTCTTGTTCTGACATTCTTTCTGGAGATATTTTCTATTTCCTTCTAGCCTTTGCCACTTTTGGACTTTCCTTTCCACTCAACGAAGTCCTTTTCATATTTCTTGCAGGGCTGGTTTGGTGGTCACAGACCTTTAGGTCCTGGGGGGAGGATTTTTAGTGGCTTGAAACAACAGTCATTTCATTATGTCTCATGGTCTTGTGGGTCAGGAGTTTGGGCAGGGTCTCCGTTGGTAGATCCATCTGTTTTATATGGTATCAGCTGAAGTCACTCAGTAGCATCCAGCTGCAGGCTGGTCTGGAGGATGCAATACTGTTTCACTCAAATGTCTGGTGTCTTGGTAGGCATGTCTGGAAGACTGTGCTCGGAAGGGTGCTTCTTTCTTTCTATGTGGGCTAGGGCTCTCCATGACGTCTCTTTAGCCAAGCAGCCAGGCTTTTTAACAAAAAGGGCCTAAGCTTAGGAGAGCATTCCAAGGAGATGAAGTAAAATCTACCAGCAACGCTTGGGATAGAAACTAGCACAACACTACTACTAGTCAAAGTGGTCACGTCTACCCAGCCTTAAGTGGAAGGAAAGTAGAGTGCAGAGTTGGGTGCTCTTGATGGAGAGGTGGGGGGAAATGTCAAAGAACTTGGAGCAATCTTTACTCTGCCACAGTATTAAATTACCATTTCACAAATGAAAAAATTACAGCACAGAGCAGTTAAATATCTTGTCAATATAATACAAGTAGGAAAGTGATGGGATGGAGATAAGTGTCTCCCACATTTGTTGCATTGATAGGATTTGTTTTTAGAGTAAAGGTGAAGTTTATCAGGTTTAAGCAATGGTGGAATACTTGAAATTAACATGTTCTTTTAATGGTATAAGATCTATTATGCCAAGTCAGTTGCCTGCATGAAGGAAACAAAAGGAATTAATTACTACATTTATAGGGTGTTCTACAACACAGGATTGAAAACCTATCTTATATTTTTACATTATGAATATTCAGATGATGGTTGAGGTGCGAATATTGTCTAAAGGACTTCCCACATTCCTCACATTTTCAAGATTTCTCACCATACAAATACTCTGATGTTGTGTAAGTTGTGAGACGAATCTAAAAGCCTTCCCATGATCCTTGCAGTCAGTCATAAGGTTTTAGACCAATATGAATACTTTGGTGTGATATAAGCTTGGAATAACGACTCAAGGCCTCCCAAATTCCTTACATTCATAAGGTTTCTCTCCAGGAGGAAGTCCATGATGAAGAATAAGATGATAACCATCACCAAAGGCTTCCCACATTGCTCACATTTATGTGGTTTCTCACCAGTATGGAGTTAGTGATGTTTTCGAACTGCAGAGCCACACAGAAAGGCCTTCCCACATTCTTTTTTTTTTTTAAATATTTTCATTTATTTCCAGGAGAGAGAGAGAGACAGCGTGAGCAGGGGAGGGTCAGAGAGAGAGGGAGTCACAGACTCCGAAACAGGCTCCAGGCTCTGAGCTGGCAGTCAGCACAGAGCCCGGCGCAGGGTTCGAACCCACGAACTGTGAGATCATGACCTAAGCGAAAGTCGGATGCTTAACCAACTAAGCCACCCAGGCGCCCCCCACATTCTTTATATTCATATAGTTTGTCGGCAATATTGAACTGCTGACGTCGAATAAGGCTGTACGCTGTCTAAAGGCCTTCCCACATTTTGTACATACATATAGTTTCTCACCAGTATGAACCCTCTGATGGAAAGTATGTTGAAGATGAACTCTAATATTTAAAAAAGGAGACAAGAATATTCACAGGGAAACTAGTCTCTTTAATAAATCGTCCTGAGCAAACTAAGGAAATACATTCAGAGAAATGAAACTGGAGCCTTATATTACACCACTCACAAAAGTTAACTTGTTATAGATTAACATGAAAACATAAGACCTGAAATTGTAAAACTCCTAGAAGACAACATAGAGAACACAATTCTTGACACTAGACACATTGACACATTGACACTTATCACATGAGGCTATTCTAGCATTATCCTACCTACTCACATAGCCTACTCTTTGTGATCCAAATTTCAATGCAAAGACTGAAAGACTGTGACTTCTAAATTTTATATTATGACACCTATAGGGCTATAGTTTGTTTCATGGAACGCTTGAGCGGTACAAGATTCTACCAATAACCAGTATTCCCACCACCTCCTGGAAAGTGTTTTTTTTTTTTTCCTTTCAATGTGACCTGCAGGAATAAACTGTTAACACATACACTAGGATGTATTTATATTTCAGAACATACTGGAAATATATCATTTATAAGCCAGTCACTTCTAAGTAGTATAAGCTAAGGAAACATATTTTCTTCTACTAATCATCTTACAAAAGTGTTAAGAGATGGGCCTACAGGAGATGGGATACGGAGCACATGTTTGTGCATGAGCATGTCTGTGTGTGCATGTGTATAATAATATACTAATATATATGCTGCTTCAACCTAAATGCAAACCAAAACATAACATGTTGTGGTAGAACATGAGGAGAAACATTCTTTGTAAATATAGATGGTTTTTCCAACAAGGACAGTGAAACTTGGGAGAGGTTAATTTCAGGCTAAAACGAATACCTTCTTAGCCAACATGCTTTCTTTAATTACATTAAAACAGAGTTCTCTTTCCTGAAGATAAACTAAGAAAGAACTTTCCAAAAATAATCTGACAAAGCTGTTTCGGTGTTTCCAAGTGCTTGAAATGAGGACTTAAAAATACATGAAAAAAAGAGGGAGCCTAGATGGCTCAGTCAGTAAATCATCCAACTTTGGTTGAAGTCGAGATCTCAGGGTTGCTGACTTTGAGCCCTATATCAGGCATTCCGCTGTCAGCGCAGAGACCCCTTTGGATCCTCGGTCTCCCTCTCTATGCCCCTCCCCCACTTGTTCTGTCTCTCTGTCTGTCTCTCTCTCCCTCTCTCAAAAATAAACAAACATTAAAATAATATTTAAAATGCATGGAGAGCACTACTTTTGACCTGCTACCACAAAATCAGGGGGACTCTTGAGAAAGGCTTTGACCATTAATAACGACACGTCATTGATCATGAAGATCCAAAATAACTCAGTCATTAGAAGTGTCCAGGATGCTTCGGTGACACTCAACACACAGGTACAATGACTGAACAAGTTCACTTTCAAAAGAGGTTAAAACTATCCTCACAAATGGTTCACTAATCAGAACTTGCACTCCTTGAAGACCTCATATATTTTATTCAGTTCACATTGGTTAAAATACATCTGCCAAACAACGTAAATACAATTAAAATTTTAAAGCGGAGCCAGTGCGGGGACCCAGGGAGGCCCCCCAATATGGACCTCAACAGCATAGTGATTATTTTGAATAGAAGCTACTGTGGAAAGGGCAGGTGCAAGGACATCATACCCTCTTCTGTCCCCCTGGAAGCAGGAAACACCTCCCCTATAAAAGACCCCACCCAGGACTAAGAAGTAAAAGACCGTTTAGAGTTGAGAAAGCTATAGAAATAAAACGGCTAATGTTTTAAAAATCTACTACCTCAGCCCAAATTCCACTTAGAATTCCCTACTAACTGAAGCTCCAAAAATTTGTTTTCTGTCTCCTGTCAATTTTGCACACATGAAGTATCTCCCTAAAAAAGGTATAAAAACCACCTACTTTGGTCATTCCATTGGGTGTCAATTTCCTGACTGGGCCTCCGTGTGCAGGTAAGAAAACTTTGGGTGTTTTCTCCTGTTACTCTGTCTCCTGTGAATTTAATTCCAAAACAGCTGGAAGAGCCCTGGGGAAAGAAGGAAATGTCTCCTCCCAGAAGCCAGTGTCCTGTTCCTAAGGCCACATCAGGAACCCCTTCCCCTGATCCTCTGACCTCCAGTCATTCACCCTCTCCTTTCTGCATTACAGCCCCCCTTTCCCCATAAACCATGTGTCCACACACAGTGGTTCCCAGAGTCCTCACCACCAGGTCTCAAACATGCCACACCACCACAAAGGTGAAAGAAGGCCCTCACCTATGTCACAAAACAAGCATCTGAAAAGGAGTCACCTGCAAAGGGAGGGGCTGCCGGGGATCTGTGACCTGTTCCTGTTCCTCAGGGAGACTGGTCAGAGCAGGACTCTGGCAGACAGCAGTGGTAAAATGTACAGACTAGGAGACACAGGAGCGTCTTATAGGGGTGACTGCACTCTGATGACGGATCCAGTAGTGTGCGAGCAGGAGGTATAGGGTCTGCTCAGAGAGCAGTTACCCACACTATACACCCTGTCGTTATGCGAACTCACATCAGCCCTCAGGCCACAATAGGGCTACGAAAGTAGGGACAGGTGAACTTAGAATCTCTCATTCCTTGTCTTGGCTTACTGGTACCACCGGGGAGGGTGTGGGGGGATGGGTTAAATAAGTGATGGGGATTTAGGAGTACACTAGTGATGGCCGAAATGTTGAATTACTATACAGTACACAGGAAAATATTATAACACTGCAGGCTAGCTATGATAGCATTAAAATAAAAACTTAGGGGCGCCTGAGTGGTTTTGTCAGTTAAGTGTCCGACTTCGGCTCAGGTCATGATCTCACAGTCCGTGGGTTCAAGCCCCACATCGGGCTCTGTGCTAACAGCTCAGAGCCTGGAGCCTGCTGCAGTATCTGTGTCCCCCTCTCTCTCTGGCCCTCCCTCGCTCGCTCTCTGTCTCTGTCTCTCAAAATAAAATAAAGACATTAAAAAATAAAATAAAAACTTAAAAAAACTAATAAAAATTAATTTCAAACAAAAAGCTTTTAGAAAAACAAAGAATTCTTTTTCAAAAGTAAAACAGGATCACAATGGTGACATGACACCACAGACTGATATACATATGGTTTTATTTGGATTGATATTAGCAGGTTTTTCTTTCACCTTCAAGTTGTTCTGCCAACCGTTCCCCTCCTACTTCTTGGAAAAACCTCTGATACAGACAGCCTATGGACATTCCAATAGAGCCATGATCAAAATGAAAGAAAAGGTGATACCTCTTCAGCCTTGCTAGAAAATGCTAAAATGTTAATATTGATTACAGTGCTTTAGTGGTCTATTCCTATTTTGCTATGCTTTATGGTGTGTGCATAACTGTCCTTTGCAATTAGAAATGGAATAGTGTTCCCAAATGGAGGTGACATAAAATCCTGTGAAACTTTATTATTAAATAAATATGAATATGATGCAGATGGTCTAGGAACACTTATTCAGCATCTCTGGAAGCTGCAATGAATCCATGAACTTAGAGTTTGAACAATCACTTGTATAAAAGAATAAAAGGAAATTCTCTTGAAGAGTCATTAAGGAAAATGTTGGATGACACGAGCAGGACACAAAATCTTAACGGCTCTGACATTCAAAGTCTTCCATCACAGGGTCTTCCCCCAAGGCATCTGGAGTCGTAGCTCCGAAGGAGCACCATTTTTATTGCTCCTGTCACATCCTTGTTCTGCAGGGTATATATGAAGGGGTTGACCATAGGGGTTATGATGGTGTAGAAGAGAGAAATGAACTTGCCCTGATCCTGGGAGTAGTTGTTACTAGGCTGGACATAAATGTAGATGGCCGTGCCANGGATGGAGAACCATCTATCATGATAATGAATATCAACAGAAAGCTGGAGTTGCTGTACTTATATCAGACAAAGTAGATTTTAAACTTACAACCGTAACAAGGGTTGAAGAAAGGCATATCATAATTAAGGGGTCTATCCACCAAAGAGATCTAACAATTGTAAATATTTATACTCCCAATGTGAGATTCCCAATATATATAAATCAATTAATTACAAACATAAAGAAAATCATTGATCATAATACCATAATAGCAGGGAAGTTCAACATCCCACTTACACAAATGGACAGACCATCTAAGCAGAAAATCAGTAAGGAAACAATGGCTATGAATGACACACTGGACCGGATAGACATAAGAGATATATTCAGAACATTTCATCCTAAAGCCACAGAATACATATTTTTCTCAAGTGTACCTAGAACATTCTCCAGAATAGGTCACATAATGGGTCACAAAAAACCCCTCAACAAGTACAACAGATCGAGAACATACCATGCATATTTTTAGACCACAGTGCCACGAAACTTGAAATCAACCACAAGAAAAAATTTGGAAATACCATGAATACTTGGAGATTAAAGATTATTCTACTAGGAGAGGAAAGGTAAAATGGTGGAGAAGTCGGGAGCTCCATACATTTCTCCGGCACTCATCTCTCAAATAGAGAAGGCCTGAGGTCGTAGGACACTGAGCCACAGGAGTTTGGGAAGGAAAAGAGACAGAGTACACTGGGAAGGAAACCTCATAAGTGCGGCTGCCTCAAGAAACAAGCCAAACTACACATGGTGGAGAGTCCCAAATACCACTACCAGTAGGGAAACAAAATAACCAAACGCTCCACAAGAGAATCCAAGAGACACCATCCAAAGAACACTTCCTGAACAGGCAGGCCCTGAACAGTCAAAAGAGCCCTCTCTAATACATCAGAACTCTCAGAGGCCATGTGTACAAGAACGTTTATAATTAACAAGAGATAAAAAGCTAACCAAATGACGAAACGGAAGAGCTCTCCTCCAAAGAAACTCCAGGAAGAAATGACAGCTAGAGAACTGCTCAAAACAGATATAAGCAACATAACTGAACAAGAATTTAGCACAATAACCATAAAACTAATCGCCGGGCTTGAAAAAAGGATGGGGGACATCAGAGAAACTATGGTTACAAACAATATGGAGCTTAAAAATAGTTATGATGAATTAAAAACCGCGATAAATGAGATACACAATATACTGGAAGCGTCCAATGCACGGATTGAAGAGGCAGAAAGGAGAACAAGTGATTTAGAAGACACGATTATAGAAAAAGATGAAACTGAGAAAAAGAGAGATAAACTGATCCAGGAACATGAAAGAAGAGTTCAGCGATACAATCAAATGGAACAAGATCCATATCATAGGAATTTCAGAAGAGGAAAAGAGAGGAAAAGGTGCTGAAAGAGTCCTGGAACAAATTATAGCAGAGAACTTCCCCAGCCTGGAGAGAGAAGTAGAAGTTGAAATTCAAGAGGCATGACATATCATAGTGAATCTGGCAAAATATAAGGAGAAAGGGAGAATTGTGAAAGCAGCTAGGGAGAAAAGGGCCCTAACATACAAAGGGAAACCTATCAGAGTGGTGACAGACCTATCTACTGAAACTTGGCAGGTCAGAAAGGAATGGCAGGAGATCTTCAATGTGATGAACAGAAAAAATATGCAGCCAAGAATCCTCTATCCAGCAAGCCTGTCATTCAAAATAGAAGGAGAGATAAAAACCTTTCCAAATAAACAGAAATTGAAAGAATTTGTCACCACNGAGAGATAAAAGTCTTTCCAAATAAACAAAAATTGAAAGAATTTGTCACCACTAAGCCAGCCCTACAAGAAATCCTGACAGAGACGCTCTGAGGGAAGTGTTGCAAGGAACGCAAGATACCATAGACACCACCACAAGTATGAATCCCACAAAGGACACAATGACTCTAAACCCATATATTGCCATAATATCACTGAATGTAAAAGGGCTGAATGCTCCAATCAAAAGACATAGGGTACCAGAATGGTTAAAAAAACCAAATCCATCTATTTGCTGTCTAGAAAACACGCATTTTAGACTGGAAGATACCTTCAGATTAAAAGTAAGGGGATGGAGAAATATATATCATGCTATGGGAAGTCAAAAGAAAGCTGAAGTAGCTATACTTATATCAGAAAAACTGGATTTTAAATTAAAGACAATNCCTAAATATTTAGAACAATTAATCACAAACAGAATCAGTCTTATAGATAAGAATGTGCTAATAGCAGGGGACTTTAATACACCGCTTAGAGCAATGGATAGATCAACCAGACAGAAAATCACTAAAGAAACAATGGACATGAATGAAACATTGGACCCGACGGATCTGACAGATATATTTAGAACTCTAGATCCGGAGGCCATGGAATTCACCCTCTTCTCAAGTGCACATGGCACATTCTCCAAGATAGATCACATACTGGGACATAAAGCAGCCTTCAATAAATATAAAAGAACTGAGATCATACCATGCACACTTTCAGATCATAATGCTTTGAAACTTGAAATCAATCACAGGAAGAAGTCTGGAAAACCTCCAAAAACATGGAGGTCAAAGAACTCCCTACTATAGAACGAATGGGCCAATCAGGCAATTAGAGAAGAAATTTAAAAATATATGGAAAGAAATGAAAATGAAAACAAAACAATCCAAACTCTATGGGATCCCGCGAAAGCAGTCCTAAGAGGAAAGTACATTGCACTCCAGGCCTATTTCGAGAAATTAGAAAAAGCGCAAGTGCAAAATCTAACAGCTTATGCAAAGGAACTAGAGGCAGAGCTACAAGAGCACCCCAAACCCGACAGAAGAAGAGAAATAGTAAAAATCAGAGCAGAAATAAACAACATACAGACCAAAGAAACAATTGGACAGATCAATGAAACCAAGAGTTCGTTTTTTGAAAAAATAAAGAAAATTCACAAAACTCTAGCCAGGCTTCTCAAAAAGAAAAGAGAGAGCACCCAAATAGACAAAATCATGAATGAAAATGGACTTATTACAACCAACCCCTCAGAAATACAAGCAATCATCAGGGAATACTATGAAAAATTAAATGGGAATAAATTGGACAACTTAGAAGAAATGGACAAATTCCTAAACACACACTTACTACCAAAATTCACACTGGAAGAGATAGAAAATCTGAACAGACCCATAACTAGTGAAGAAATCGAATCAGTTATCAAAAATCTCCCAAAAAATAAGAGCCCTGGACCTGATGGCTTCCCTGGGGAATTCTACCAGACATTTAAAACAGAATTAATACCAGTTCTTCTCAAGCTATTCCAAAA
>NW_027527816.1:37935-39797 GCF_008692635.1 Crocuta crocuta
GGATTAAAAAACAAAATCCATCTATATGCTGTCTACAAGAAACTCATTTTAGACGGGAAGATACCTTCAGATTAAAAGTAAGGGGATGGAGAAATATATATCATGCTATGGGAAGTCAAAAGAAAGCTGAAGTAGCTATACTTATATCAGAAAAACTGGACTTTAAATTAAAGACAATAACAAGGAATGAAGAAGGGCATTACATAATAATTACAGGGTCGATCCATCAGGGAGAAATAACTATCATAAATGTCTACGCACCGAATATGAGAGCACCTAAATATTTAGAACAATTAATCACAAACAGAATCAGTCTTATAGATAAGAATGTGCTAATAGCAGGGGACTTTAATACACCGCTTAGAGCAATGGATAGATCAACCAGACAGAAAATCACTAAAGAAACAATGGACATGAATGAAACATTGGACCCGACGGATCTGACAGATATATTTAGAACTCTAGATCCGGAGGCCATGGAATTCACCCTCTTCTCAAGTGCACATGGCACATTCTCCAAGATAGATCACATACTGGGACATAAAGCAGCCTTCAATAAATATAAAAGAACTGAGATCATACCATGCACACTTTCAGATCATAATGCTTTGAAACTTGANAATTAAAGACAATAACAAGGAATGAAGAAGGGCATTACATAATAATTACAGGGTCGATCCATCAGGGAGAAATAACTATCATAAATGTCTACGCACCGAATATGAGAGCACCTAAATATTTAGAACAATTAATCACAAACAGAATCAGTCTTATAGATAAGAATGTGCTAATAGCAGGGGACTTTAATACACCGCTTAGAGCAATGGATAGATCAACCAGACAGAAAATCACTAAAGAAACAATGGACATGAATGAAACATTGGACCCGACGGATCTGACAGATATATTTAGAACTCTAGATCCGGAGGCCATGGAATTCACCCTCTTCTCAAGTGCACATGGCACATTCTCCAAGATAGATCACATACTGGGACATAAAGCAGCCTTCAATAAATATAAAAGAACTGAGATCATACCATGCACACTTTCAGATCATAATGCTTTGAAACTTGAAATCAATCACAGGAAGAAGTCTGGAAAACCTCCAAAAACATGGAGGTCAAAGAACACCCTACTATAGAACGAATGGGCCAATCAGGCAATTAGAGAAGAAATTTAAAAATATATGGAAAGAAATGAAAATGAAAACAAAACAATCCAAACTCTATGGGATCCCGCGAAAGCAGTCCTAAGAGGAAAGTACATTGCACTCCAGGCCTATTTCGAGAAATTAGAAAAAGCGCAAGTGCAAAATCTAACAGCTTATGCAAAGGAACTAGAGGCAGAGCTACAAGAGCACCCCAAACCCGACAGAAGAAGAGAAATAGTAAAAATCAGAGCAGAAATAAACAACATACAGACCAAAGAAACAATTGGACAGATCAATGAAACCAAGAGTTCGTTTTTTGAAAAAATAAAGAAAATTCACAAAACTCTAGCCAGGCTTCTCAAAAAGAAAAGAGAGAGCACCCAAATAGACAAAATCATGAATGAAAATGGACTTATTACAACCAACCCCTCAGAAATACAAGCAATCATCAGGGAATACTATGAAAAATTAAATGGGAATAAATTGGACAACTTAGAAGAAATGGACAAATTCCTAAACACACACTTACTACCAAAATTCACACTGGAAGAGATAGAAAATCTGAACAGACCCATAACTAGTGAAGAAATCGAATCAGTTATCAAAAATCTCCCAAAAAATAAGAGCCCTGTACCTGATGGCTTCCCTGGGGAATTCTACCAGACATTTCAAACAGAATTAATCCCAATTCTTCTCAAGCTATTCCAAAAAA
>NW_027527816.1:40122-45554 GCF_008692635.1 Crocuta crocuta
CAGAAAAAATATGCAGCCAAGAATCCTCTACCCAGCAAGCCTGTCATTCAAAATAGAAGGAGAGATAAAAGTCTTTCCAAATAAACAAAAATTGAAAGAATTTGTCACCACTAAGCCAGCCCTACAAGAAATCCTGACAGAGACGCTCTGAGGGAAGTGTTGCAAGGAACGCAAGATACCATAGACACCACCACAAGTATGAATCCCACAAAGGACACAATGACTCTAAACCCATATATTGCCATAATATCACTGAATGTAAAAGGGCTGAATGCTCCAATCAAAAGACATAGGGTACCAGAATGGTTAAAAAAACCAAATCCATCTATTTGCTGTCTAGAAAACACGCATTTTAGACTGGAAGATACCTTCAGATTAAAAGTAAGGGGATGGAGAAATATATATCATGCTATGGGAAGTCAAAAGAAAGCTGAAGTAGCTATACTTATATCAGAAAAACTGGACTTTAAATTAAAGACAATAACAAGGAATGAAGAAGGGCATTACATAATAATTACAGGGTCGATCCATCAGGGAGAAATAACTATCATAAATGTCTACGCACCGAATATGAGAGCACCTAAATATTTAGAACAATTAATCACAAACAGAATCAGTCTTATAGATAAGAATGTGCTAATAGCAGGGGACTTTAATACACCGCTTAGAGCAATGGATAGATCAACCAGACAGAAAATCACTAAAGAAACAATGGACATGAATGAAACATTGGACCCGACGGATCTGACAGATATATTTAGAACTCTAGATCCGGAGGCCATGGAATTCACCCTCTTCTCAAGTGCACATGGCACATTCTCCAAGATAGATCACATACTGGGACATAAAGCAGCCTTCAATAAATATAAAAGAACTGAGATCATACCATGCACACTTTCAGATCATAATGCTTTGAAACTTGAAATCAATCACAGGAAGAAGTCTGGAAAACCTCCAAAAACATGGAGGTCAAAGAACTCCCTACTATAGAACGAATGGGCCAATCAGGCAATTAGAGAAGAAATTTAAAAATATATGGAAAGAAATGAAAATGAAAACAAAACAATCCAAACTCTATGGGATCCCGCGAAAGCAGTCCTAAGAGGAAAGTACATTGCACTCCAGGCCTATTTCGAGAAATTAGAAAAAGCGCAAGTGCAAAATCTAACAGCTTATGCAAAGGAACTAGAGGCAGAGCTACAAGAGCACCCCAAACCCGACAGAAGAAGAGAAATAGTAAAAATCAGAGCAGAAATAAACAACATACAGACCAAAGAAACAATTGGACAGATCAATGAAACCAAGAGTTCGTTTTTTGAAAAAATAAAGAAAATTCACAAAACTCTAGCCAGGCTTCTCAAAAAGAAAAGAGAGAGCACCCAAATAGACAAAATCATGAATGAAAATGGACTTATTACAACCAACCCCTCAGAAATACAAGCAATCATCAGGGAATACTATGAAAAATTAAATGGGAATAAATTGGACAACTTAGAAGAAATGGACAAATTCCTAAACACACACTTACTACCAAAATTCACACTGGAAGAGATAGAAAATCTGAACAGACCCATAACTAGTGAAGAAATCGAATCAGTTATCAAAAATCTCCCAAAAAATAAGAGCCCTGGACCTGATGGCTTCCCTGGGGAATTCTACCAGACATTTAAAACAGAATTAATACCAGTTCTTCTCAAGCTATTCCAAAAAATAGAAATCGAAGGAAAACTTCCAGACTCATTTTATGAATCGAGCATCACTCTGATTCCCAAGCCAGAGAGAGATCCAACAAAAAAAGATAACTACAGGTCAATATCTTTGATGAATACGGATGCAAAAATCCTCAACAAGATACTTGCATATCGAATGCAATAGCACATGAAAAGAATTATCCACCATGATCAAGTGGGATTCATTTCTGGGTTACAGGGCTGTTCAATGTTTGCAAATCAAACAATGTGATACATCACATCAACAAAAGAAAAGACAAAAATCATATGATCCTGTCGATAGACGCAGAAAAAGCATTTGACAAAATACGGCATTTTTCTTAATAAAGACCCTCGAGAAAGTCGGGATCGGAGGAACAGACCTAAACATCATAAAAGCCATTTATGAGAAGCCCTCAGCTAACATCATCCTCATTGGGAAAACACTGATTTACCAAGATCAGGAACACGAAGGGATGTCCACTCTCGCCACTGTTGTTTAACATAGTGCTGGAAGTCCTAGCATCAGCCATCAGACAACAAAAGGAAATCAAAGGCATCAGAAGTGGCAAAGAGGAAGTCAAACTTTCACTTTTCACAGATGACATGATAGTCTACGTAGAAAACCCGACCGACTCCACCAGAAGCCTACTAGAACTGATCCAAGGATTCAGCCAAGTTGCAGGGTACAAAATCAATGTACAGAAATCTGTTGCATTTTTATACATCAACAGTGGGGCAACAGAAAGAGAAATCAAGAAACTGATCCCATTCAAAATGGCACACACACCCCAAAAAAACATAAAATGCCAAGGAATAAACCTAACCAAAGATATAAGAGATCTCTATGTTGAAAAGTATAGAAAACTTATGAAGGAAATTGAAGAAGTCACAAAGAAATGGAAAAACATTCCATGCTCATGGATTGGAACAATAAATATAGTTAAAATGTCATTACTACCCAAAGGAACCTACACATTCAATGCAATCCCATTGAAAATTGCACCAGCATACTTCTCAAAACTAGAACAAAATATCCTAAAATTTGTATGGAACCACAAAAGACCCTGAATAGCCAAAGTAATCTTGAAGAAGAAAACCAAAACGGGAAGTATCACCATCCCAGACTTTAGCCTCTACTACAAAGCTGTCATCATCAAGACAGTATGGTATTGGCACAAAAACAGACACATAGACCAATGGAATAGAATTGAGAACTCAGAATTGGACCCAAAACGATATAGCCCAGAATCTGCACAGGAAGGGAAATAATAAAGATTAGAGCAGAAATCAATGATATCGAAATAAAAAAACACACACAGTAGAACAAGTCAATGGAACTAGGCGCTGGTTCTCTGAAAGAATTAAAAATTGATAAACCCCTAACCATACGGATCAAATAGAAAAAGGAAAGGACCCAAATAAATGAACTCATGAATGGAAGAGGAGAGATCACAACCAACACCTCAGAAACGCAAGCAATAATAAGAGAATATAATGAGCAGTTATATGGCAACAAATGAGGCTATCTGGAAGAAATGGACAAATGCATGGAAACATGTAAACTACCAAAACTGAAATAGGTAGAAACAGAATATTTGTACACCCATAAATAGTAAAGAAATTCAATCAGCAATCAAAAATCTCCCCAAAAACAAGAGTCCAGGGCCACATAGCTTTCCAGGCGAATTCTACCAAACATTTAAATAAGAGTTGACACCTTTTCTTTTGAACCTGTTCCAAAAAATAGAAATGGAAGGGAACTTCCAAACTCATTCTATGAAGCCAGCATTACCTTGATTCCAAACCAGACAAAGACCCCACCAAAACGGAGAACCACAGACCTATTCCCAGGCCAAGGAGCTGGTCACTAAAGCAGAAACAAGAATGTCATCACCTGTATGTTACAATTGCTTCCAAGGCCTCACTGGAGAACACAAGGGAGGGAACTGTGATACTCATGTCAGAGTCCATCATCTTATTGTTACTTTTCTCACGAAAATTCAGGAAAATTATTACCCCTTAGTAACACTGGATAAGGGAGAGATCGGGCTGCAAAATGCATTCTCCCCGCGATTCTGAAGACTACGAGATGCGATCTGGGTCACTTGTTCCTTCCTCCTCCCCTTCTCCGCATCCACCCCTCGTAAAGCTTCTGCAGCACACAGAGCAAGCTTCCAAGAGAAAGGATTTGTTTGGACTAAGGTTAATGAGACATTTCGTTCCATTTCCTTCTTGCCACATTTAAACAACGGTGTGTGAGACTAGAAACATCATCTATTTTTGGTAAGCATCAAGTGACCGAATGCACTAAAAAAATTGATTCTTTTGAGAGAAATTATGTAAATAATACTTACTGGAAATATCAGACACATACAGAAGCAAAGAAGGGTGTCCATAGCGACTATCATTATGTGATATGCTATAAGAAAGTCCAGTTATGAACTATGCATAAATTATTATGGCACATAGAAAACATGAAACTTGAAATATATATTTTCATCAATGAAGAAAAAATTACTAGGTAAAATAAAAAATACATTCTACACAAAAACGGCATTCTAAGTACTGATTACCATCAAAAAAGTTTACAATAAGAAATGATATCTTACAAGAACACAATTATACGAAAATCATTAGAACAGGCCCCAAATGAAAGAGGTTTAAATGCTTTATGTTGACACACATAAGGAGATAAAGTGCTTACCATAACTGTGCAATGCAGACACAAAACTCTAATAATTTTAGAGCAAGAATCGATATTTCCATTAAACTAGATGTTCAGTATGCACACTACACATTTTAAAGACAAAAGATCTCAAGATAACGGCTCTATTTGAGATATTTCAAATATATAATATTCACTGATGTACTGACACACACACGCTGCCCTGTCCAGCTCCTGAATGAATCCTGGAAAAGGATGGACAAGATTTCCGCAGCCTCAGTGCTACGACTGAACCGCTACTGCTCTCATGATGCTTCCGTCTCACAGGTCTGAGCTGACCTCACATACAGGAGAACAGACCCGCGGTGACAATGGAGGACGAGCAAATGAGGGGTGCAGCCATCACTAGACAGGAAGTGAGAGCTGATGGACACTGACGCTGCCGTAGGGCAGGTTCTACGGAAGAAGGGGGTGAAGTAGGAATTCCACTGCGTGTTGTTTCCTCAGGGAATGCTCTCGGGATAAACGGGGTCAGGGAAGGAAAACAGAGCAGAGAATGCCTCTAAGCAAGGATGTGGTCTCGAGTGGAACAGAGCATGAGCCTGATCCCGTGAGAAGCTGGACAGAACTCTCCAGCACAACCATGCATCTGTGATGGTAGAAATACTCTGTGTTCACGGTCAAATACTATACCCACCTCCACCTGTCACTACCTAAGCAGTAGGTGACCACTAAGCGATGACCCCTGAGTGGTTCAGTCGGTTAGGCATCCGACTCGGCTCAGATCATGATCTCCCTGTCCGTGGGTTCCAGCCCACCATCAGGCTCTGTGCCTGTTTTAGATTATGTGTCTCCCTCTCTCTCTGCCCCTCCCCAGCTCATGTTCTGTTTCTGTATCAAAAATAAATAAACGTTAAAAAAATTAAAATATGCTAGCTAATAAATTGAATTTTATTTTATCGCTTTATTTTATTTTATTTCCTTTAATGTTTGTTTACTTTTGAGAGCGAGAGAGAGAGGAGAGAGGGCAGGGGAGGAGAAGAGAGAGAGAGAGC
>NW_027527816.1:45956-46533 GCF_008692635.1 Crocuta crocuta
AACAAATCGGGTTTGCACTGGAGCACCAGCAGGTAAAGAGCGTCTGAGCAGGTCACCAGCAGCGTTCAGACAAGGGTCCATTCATGACTGTGTACGAGGACAGAAGGATGGGACCGAGTGCACTTCACACGTCACCTCAGTGCAATCACACACACACACACACATACAACATGTGTCATTTCCCTCATTCATCAATATGTAAACATTCAGGATTCTTACTACTTTCACCTTCATCATATTGCTATTTGTACTCATTTGAAGGGTCAGTTTTTCTTGTTAACAATGTAGTGAAAATATAGATGCACTGACAGAATATACACAAAATGAAACTTCCCTCTTATAATTTTCAACACAGCATTTTTTTTTTAATGTTTTATTTATTTCTAGGAGAGAGAGAGAGAGACAGCGTGAGGAGGGGAGGGTCAGAGAGAGAGGGAGTCACAGACTCTGAAACAGGCTCCAGGCTCTGAGCTGGCAGTCAGCACAGAGCCCGACGCGGGGCTCGAACCCACGAACCGCGAGATCATGACCCAAGCGAAAGTCGGACGCTCAACCGACTAAGCCACCCAGGCGCCCC
>NW_027527816.1:46760-86186 GCF_008692635.1 Crocuta crocuta
CTGAAACAGGCTCCAGGCTCTGAGCTGGCAGTCAGCACAGAGCCCGACGCGGGGCTCGAACCCACGAACCGCGAGATCATGACCCAAGCGAAAGTCGGACGCTTAACCAACTAAGCCACCCAGGCGCCCCCAACACAGCATTTTTAAAACTCCATGCATACTTTATATATTTTGGTAACTGCTAAAGTAGAAAATAAATATTTAATAACAATGAACACTGACAATAAGTTTTAAGCACAGAGAAGAAATATTATCTAATTTCACAGGCAACAAGAAACAAAGGGAAAGTATGAAAGTATATCTTGTAATACCCTAACATGTATGCATGCTCTACTCTTCTATTACTGAAGGCCATATTTTATTTCCAGTAAACATGCATACTGAATTATTTTCAAAGGTGTATAGAGAGGTGTAATGCATGTACTAAAGTAGAATCAAATGTCTACGAATGACTGGGTTGCATCTATAATAAACAATTAAATTTAGCTCTTATAATTGGTGAACTTCCACAGTCTGTTACTTTAGACATTGGCCATATAAGAAATCCCAAATGCCTTTCATTTTAGGAACAATTTTACCTGGAAAGAAACTCACCAATTCCTAAAGCAACACAGAGACTTAGTTCCAATTCACTCACCTTTATTCACCTTTTCTGTGGGATCTAAACTATTTCTCTACCTCTTCTCTAAATTGCTGTCTAAATACAGTTCTGGGATTGAAGGTCACATGTGGAATCAGTGTCTGCAGTAAATGCAACGTTTCACTATACTAGCACTGGGTCAGCCATACATTTTTCATAAGCAAAAGGATACATTCTCACAACGACCACACACGTCTTCATGTGGTACCAGAGATCTGCATTTTGCCTCTAGGAGGAAAACCAGTATGGTTTCCTGAGTACGATGACTTGCCTGTGTCACGGTGAGACCCTTATGAGCAGGAGACGGTGCTGTGACTCTCAGCTGTGGCTAGGCGGGCACAGAGAACCAAGTCCCTTCCCCTGCTGACCTCTCTGGGGAACGGAAGCCCCACACTCTTAATGAGCCATGTCACTGAGCTGCCCAGACATGCCAATCCTCAGGGAGAATGACTATGGAGGACAATGCCAGAGGAGACCTAATCTGTTTCTTCTATTAGTTCACATATCTCACAGAAGATAATAATTCCCTAGACCTCCCCAGCTACCCTAGCTGCCAGCTGTGAATGACCTACATGCTTTACGAAACACTTAAGATTTTTTTTACAATAGCCCAAAATATTTACATGTACATATATAAGGAGGAATGCATTCAGTTACTTAATTGTAAATGTGAATGAATTATTAATTTAATTTCATTCATGATCAACATGAATCATATGGATTGATAGATGGATGAACCATATGGATCATTGAGCTAATAACTAAGCACATGCTAATCTTTAGTGTGAACATAAAGGAGAACAATCATATTCTACCAAACTTCTAATGTGGCTAAAGGGAAAAATCTCAAATCCTCTAAAACACTGTTCAGGGAGTAGTCATAGATTTTAATGATGTCTTCAACCAATTACAATATTATCTGTCTTTTTACTAAAACATAAAGTTCATTTAAAACCAATTCTCTTTGCAGTTTTTAAATGTTGTTTTAATTTGTTTCTGAGAGAGAAAGAGACTGTGTTAGCAGGAGAGTGGCAGAGAGAGGGATACACAGAATCCGAAGCAGGCTCCAGGCTCTGAGTTAGCCATCAGTGCAGAGCCTGACACGGGGCTCAAACCCCCAAACTGTGTGATCATGACCTGAGCTGAAGGTGGACGCTTAGCCAGCTGAAACACCCAGGTGCCGTTGATTCTCTTTGCATTTAAGTTCTAAATGATTTTGAGTTTACCAGGAGAGAGAAAATAATCACTACAAAAAATAGAAAGAAGTTGATGGGTGGTTTGTGGCTATTTCTCATAGATCCATAAATTTTGGTTTCATTAATCATGTTCAGCCTAAGAAAAAATTACCTCCTACTGAAAACATTCTTGCATTTGAGTTTTCTCAGTTATTCCCATACCAGCTAGATCACATCCTGGTAGTTATGGGGAGGAATGGCAAAGAAAATACATTCTGAGTGTCCAGGAGAGAGAGGGAATTATGGACCTGCTGTTAATGCTTTTCTTCCCAGGTTTTGCTCACTGCTGCCCATCTTACATGGTCAAATCACTTTGATAATAGTGTGGCACACGGGGCGCCTGGGTGGCTTAGTCGGTTAAGCATCCGACTTTCGCTTAGGTCATGATCTCACGGTTCGTGGGTTCGGGCCCCGCGTCGGGCTCTGTGCTGACTGCCAGCTCAGAGTCTGGAGCCTGTTTCAGTCTGTGACTCCCTCTCTCTGTGTCCCTCTCCTGCTCATGCTGTCTCGCGCTCTCTCTCTCCTAGAAATAAATTAAAAAAAAAAAAAGATAATAGTGTGGCACAATCTAGTGGAGCTGACCCACGCTGACATTCCTAGCTGCAGTATGATCTAGAGTAATGTTCAATCGCTTGTCCCAAGACATATGTATGAGAACACTCAATGCACCCCTGTTTGTATTAACCAGAACCTGCAAACAAGCCTAATGCCCATCCATAGTAAACTGGGTGAATTGTGGCATTTCATAAAAAAGATTACTCTACAACAATATGAATAGGACTACAACAAAAAATATTGAAACAATGTTCTTCACAAAAAGTACTAAGCAATGATGGAAGTTACAAGGTGATTCATCCCTCTTCATAAAGTTCAAAACCAGTCAAAATGGACTGCTGTTAATAAAGTCACATGTGTGAGGAAAGGCTGTAGTTACAGTAAAAAATTACGGTCAAATGTAAACACCGATATCAAGAGGCCACTTATAACACAGTCACCATCAAAGGGAAGAGAAAGGTATGCAGTTGAGTCCAGGAGGTCAAAGGATCTGTCCAAGGTTCTAGTTAACAAGGGAGGCCATATGGGGTGCCTGGGTGGCTCAGGCGGTTAAGAGTCCAACTTTGAAACAGGTCATGATCTCAAAATTTGTGGATTCAAGCCCTATGTTGGGCTCTGTGCTAACAGATCAGAGCCTGGAGCCTGCTTCAGATTCTGTGTCTCCCTCTCTCTCTACCCTTCTTCCATGCAGGCAGTCTCACTCTCTCAAAAATAAATAAACATTAAAGTAATAATAATAGTAATAATAAATAAAAGTCAACACTAGAGGAAAACGGCAGAGAAAACAATAAAGATGGGCAAGGCCGTCTCAAAGCTGGAAAAGCTCAGACGGGTTGGAGGGGTCACACGTGCGGTCACACAGTGCCAGACTGCAAAGCAGGCCTCTGGTGTCATAGTTCCACACTGAGGAGTAGCTCGTTCCTGAAGGGACTCGCACACGCAAGGGCGTCTCCCACAAAAGGTGGGACGTCGTGCACGTGGTCACCCACACGCCACGCGGAGTCCGCGGTAACAACACCGGCCGGCTCCCTGTTGGGCACACACACGGCCCCGCACCCTCTCTCCCCCGAGGTGGGACCCCAAGGCTCTGGTGGGAGCAGGGACCCCGGGCTGGACCTGGACACCGCACTGCTCCGCGGGGCTCCGGAGGGGTCCCCCCCGAACTCTCTCATCTCCGCGGGAATTTCCGGGAGCATAAACCAACTGGGTATATGATTCTGACGAGGAGGTGACTGTGAGCGCCAGAGGCCCAGACACGGGGACAGAAGCCACAGATCACTTCCTACGTTTCTGTCATCCAGTCCCCTCCACACTGACAGAGACAGACTGGCCCCTCCTCAGACCAGCACAGCCCCTGGTCCCAGGCGCCATCACAAAACTGTCCTGTGGTCTTGTATGTTACTTTTTTTTCTCTTTTCTTTTCTTTCCTTCTCTTCTCCATTCTTTTTCTTCTAACTCTCTCCCCCTGCCCCCGCTTTTTTCCTTCCCTTTGGTACAGGCTCATAGTTTCTGTTCTGATTTTTGGTCAATTCTATGTGTTTCCTTGCATAGTCAGGCACTTTATTCTTCTTATACCTTTTCTGTATCTAATTCTTTATCCCCNAAGGCAGCTCTAATCACCGCTATACCACCAACGCTCAGTTTTGAATTTTGGTCAATCAATATATATATCTTGTTCTCTTTCTTTCTATGTTCTATGTTTTCCTTTGCACAATCAGGCACTTTAACTCTGTTCTTCTTACACCTTTTCTGTTTCTCCTTCTTTATTTTCCCCTCTCACTCTCTGGATACACTCTTATAGTTTCTTTGATCCTCTATCTGGTATTTTTTCCTGTCCCTTTCATTTCTCCCTTTGTGCAGAATAAAATTTCCCGCCCCTTCTTTTTTATTCCCATGGTTATGTTAATAAAGAAATCACAGCACATCTGGGGGAAGGTCCAAACAATCCACCACTACGAGTACTAAGATAAAACAACTAAAGATGTAAGAACACCGTGCATGCAACACACACGAGAAACACTTCCTGAAGTCCTAGGCCCTGAAGAGTGTATAACTCTTTTAATACAGGACTACTTGCAGGTGCAGGACACTAACAAACTACTAGCCACGTAAAACACAGAAAACTAGCCTAATTGATGAAATAGAAGTATTCCCCTAAAAAACAAATTCCGGGAAGAAAAGACAGCTAGAGAATTGCTCAAAAGACATATAAACAGTATATCTGAACAAGAATTTAGAACAAAACTCATAACACTAATAGCTAGGCTTGAAAAAAGTCTAGGAGACAGCAGAGAATCACTTGCTGCAGAGATCAAACACCTAAGAAATAGTCACGATGAATTAAGAAATGCTCTAAATGAGATGCAAAACAAACTAAGATGCAGTGACAGCAAGGATGGAAGAAGCAGAAGACAGAATCAGTGAAATAGAAGATAAAAGTATGGAAAATAATGAAGCTCAAGAAAAGAGGGAAAAGAAATTACAGGTCCATGAGGGGAAAGTTAGAGACTTACGTGATTCATTGAAAAGTAATAATATCTGTGACATAGGAGTTCTAGGAGAAGAAGAAGGAGAAGGAGAAGGAGAAGGAGGAGGAGGAGGAGGAGGAGGAGGAGGAGGAGGAGACAGAAATGGTCAGAAGTTGTATTTGAAAAACTATGGCTCAGAACTTAATCAGGGGAAGGAAACAGACATGCAAGCCCAGGAGAACTCCTTCCAAAAGCAATAAAAACAAGTCTACACCACAACATAGCATAGTGGAACTGGCAAATTACCAAGATAAAGAGAGCTCTGAAATCAGCCAGGGACAAGTGGGCCTTAACCTACAAGGGTAGACACATACGGGTAGTAGACAGATCTTTCTACTGAAACTTGGCAGGCCAGAAAGGAGTGGCAGGAAATCTTCAATGTGCTAAATAGGAAAACTATGCACTCAAGAATCCTTTATCCAGCAAGCCTGTCATTCAGAATAGAAGGAGAGATAAAGGTTTTCCCAGACAAACAAAAACTGAAGGAATTCATCACCTCTGAACCAGCCCTGCAAGAGATCCCAAGGGGGACTCTGAGTGGAATGTGGCAAAGACTACAAAGGATCAGAGAAATCACCACAGGCATATAACCTACAGATAACATAATGACACTAAATCCATATCTTTCAATAATCACTCTGAATGTAAATGGACTAAATGCCTCAATCAAAAGACATAAGGTATCAGAATGGATTAAAAAAAACCCAGGATGCATTTATATGTTCTTACAGTAGATTCCTTTCAGTTCTAAGGACACCTGCAGATTGACAGTGACGAGATGGAGAACCATCTATCATGCTACTGGTTGTCAAAAGAAAGCCACAGAAATGACATATCAGATAAAGGGTTAGTATCCAAAATCTGTAAGGAACTCACCAAACTCCACACCCGGAAAGCAAACAATCAGTGAAGAAATGGGCAGAAGATATGAACACACACTTCTCCAAAGAGGACATCCAGATGGCCAACAGACACATGAAATGATGCTAAGCATCCCTCCTCATCAGGGAAATGCAAATCAAAACCACACTGAGATACCACCTCACGCAGGTCAGAGTGGTTAAAATGAATAAATGAGAGGACTCTAGAATCAGGTGAGGATGTGGAGAAACGGGCACCCTCCTACACTGTTGGTGGGGGATGTAAACTGGTGAAGCCCCTCTGGAAAACATTGTGGAGGTTCCTCAAAAAATTAACAGTAGAACTCCCCTATGGCCCAGCAATAGCACTGCTAGGAATTGACCCAAGGGATATAAGAGTGCTGATGCACAGAAGCACATGTACCTCAATGTTCATAGCAGCTCTCTCAACAATAGCCAAAACATGGAAAGAGCCTAAGTGTCCATCAACGGACGAATGGATCAAGAAGATGTGGTTTATCTATACGATGGAACACTACATGGCAATGAGAAAGAATGAAATCTGGCCATGTGTAGCAACATGGATGGAACTTGAGGGTGTTATGTTGAGGGACGTAAGTCAGGCAGAGAAGGACAGCTACCATATGTTTGCACGTATGGGAGGATTAGGAGGAAATTAACGGAGGTTCGTGGGGGAGAAGAAGGGCGGAAATAGTGGGGAGAGGGACGGAGGCAAACCATGAAAGACGCTTGAATTCCAAGAACAAACTAAGGGCAGATGGGGGAAAGCGTGGAATGGGGATGATGGACATGGAGGAGGGGACTTGTGGGAATGAGCACTGGGTGTTATATGGAAACCACCTTGACAATAAACTATTTTAAAAAACTCATTTGAAGGCTACCATAAATATGTTAGCCAATTCTATGAAATAGTGTTGGTAAACGGACGTTAAGTAGAAATGCTTGTTTCACTCTAGTCAGTGTGACAGGAAAAGATTGACTACTTGTTCATATCACCCCTCAAGGGCCTTTCTTCCTCTTTGGCTGCCTCTGGGGTGCCTAACTCTGAATATTTCACCTGAGGCTAATAGGTAAATGGGGCAAGACCCTCCTGGGGTTACTAAAAATACACACATCCTAGGTGCCAAGAGCATGTACTTTGACTTTGGTGCTTATAAAAAGTATCCCCCAGATATAATAGTAACTTTTTTAATCATGGGGTGATTCAATAGAATTAATAACTTCCAACTTCTGTTTACCTGCAGGCTCCACTCTCCACTCCAAACTACACCTCCTCATATGCACCAAAACACTCCGCAATGAGCGTACGATCTTCCTGGGTAAACCCTGGGGATGAGATAACATATGCTAACAGTAATTATACAGAGAATTGTTACTACCTTGAACAGAGCCTGAGCAATGAACCATTTTGACTTCCCTTGCCTTTATGCTTCACCATTTTCAAAGAATATCTGTCCAAGGTTAGCATATTTAAATACATGAATCTGTACTTACTCTAAGGATTCTTTGCTACCTATTTCATCCCCTAACACTTTACTACAGATCCACGGCCACACACCACTAGGCAATCTCTGAGTGTATTTGTTTTCATGGGGACCAGCAGTCATGTGCTTTCATCTGCCAGACCTTCACTTTCCCATCCACATGCCAATGTCTTCATTTCATACAACTGTAGTGGTTCTTTAAAGACCATCTTTCTTCTTCCAAAACGTAGTTGGATATCTGCAAACATTTTTATTCTTCCTTTGAAGGAGGTGCCATATTCTTATCTAAACACCCATTGTAATGTCCTACACTGACATGAGCTTCTTCCCTTTGCTCCTGATTCCTTAGACCCCAGAAGGTGTGGTGCTGCATGCAGAGCTGGTGTCTGTGGATGAGGTTGCTCTGTTTCAGACTAAGTTCCAGACGGAAGAGAAATCTGAACTTCCAATTAGATGATTACCACTTCACTGGAGAAGGAAAGACTGTGAGTATTTTCTCTTCCAGCTCAAACCAAATGCTCAGTGCCAGGTCTTTCAAGCGTGCGATCTGTGTTTATCTTTTTGATCTGGAAGCGTCACAGATGGGAGTAGAGGAGAGAAGCCTTCATTCGGTATTCAAGCCAGATAAGAGGACTCTGTTCTTTCCTATTGCTGCCGGCTTCTGCTATCTAGGCAACAATCACAATAAGAGAAATGACAACATTCTCAAAAAGAATCTTAGCAATTGCCATGACCACAATGTACCTCATTTATGAACTTGGGGTAGGATAGAAACATATCTGCATCTTGGTCTTACCACTGCCTGCAGGAATTTGTTTATAATAAAAAATTTTGAAATTTTCTCCAATAACTACATTAACTGTTGCAATTGCCTTGAATGATGAGTGAACTCCAAATGCCCCCTTCGAGTTAATGAGAATGTACGTGAAACAGGGCTTCAGGGTTGAGTGGCACCAGAGTGGCTTAGTTGGTTGAACACCCAACTCTCGATTTCAGCTCAGGTCATGATCTCACAGACTGTGAGTTCAAGCCCTGCAGTGGGCTCATTGATGACAGTGCAGAGCCTGCTTGGTATTCTGTCTCGCCCCATCTCTCTCTGCCCCTGCCTGGCTCACACACAAGCACACACTCTCTTTCGCAAAAATGAACAAGTGAACTTAAAGAAAAGAAAACAAAGAGGAGGTAAGGAGGGGAAAAGCAGGAGGACTCTGGGCTGTCCTCAGCCCTAAAACACGGATGTATTAAGGTCCGATTACTTGAAGTACCCAGGAAATGGATCTCCATTGTCTCCCTATAAAAGGTATAAAAACAGCCTGCTTTGGTCATTTAGTTCAAGTCCCAATTTCCTTATTGGGCTTCCATGTGCAGGTACTAAAATTTTGGGCGTTTTCTCCTGTTACTCTGTCTCCTGTCAATTTAATTCCAAAACAGCTGGATGTACCCTGGGGGGAAATGTAAATGTCTCCTCCCCAAAACCAGTGTCCTGTCCCTAAGGCCATCTCAAGGAGCCCTTCCTTTGACCCTCTGACCTCCAGTCATTCACCCTCTCCTTTCTGCATTACAGCCAGGCCCCCCTGTCCCCACAAACCACGTGTCCACACACAGTGGTTCCCAGAGTCCTCACCACCAGGTCTCAAACATGCCACACCACCACAAAGGTGAAAGAAGGCCCTCACCTATGTCACAAAACAAGCATCTGAAAAGAAGTCACCTGCAAAGGGAGGGGCTGCCGGGGATCTGTGACCTCTTCCTGCCTCCTCAGGGAGCCTGGTCAGAGCAGGACTCTGGCAGACAGTAGTGGTGAAATGTGCCGACTGGGAGACACAGGAATGTCTTACAGGGGTGACTGCACTCTGATGATGATGGATCCAGTAGAGAGTGAGCAGGAGGTATAGGGTCTGCTCAGAGAGCAGTAACACTACACTATAGACACTGCCTTTATGCGAACACACGACAGTCCTCAGGCCAGAACAAGGTAGGGACACATAAACTGACAATCTGCCTTTCCTTCTGTGAGCTCATTGATGCCACAGGGGAGGGCATGGGGGTATGGGTTAAGTAGGTGACGGCGACTAAAGACAGCACTTGAGATGATGGGAATGTTGAATCATTATATTGTACATTGGAAAATAATATAACACTGTAGATTAGCTCTGATAGAATTAAAACAAAATCTTAATTAAGATCTATAAAAATACAAATTAATGTGACACAAAAAATTTTGGAAAAATAATGAATTATTTTTCAAAAGTAAAACAGTATCACAACGGTGACATTACACCACAGCCTGATAACTCAATAGCTTTATCAGGACAGGTGTTAACAAGATTTCTCAGAGCTAAAGTTTGTTATTCCCACAGTTGCCCGCCTACTTCTGGGAACAAGCTATGATCCAGTCAGACTACGGACGTTGTAACAGAGCCTTGATAAAACTGCGAGATTAAACAATCATTTCAGTTATTGCTAGAGATTGCTAAAATAGTAATATTTATTAGAGTGTTTTAGTAGTTTCTATTCTTATATTGCTAGGCTTTTGTTGTGTCTGTAACTCTCCTTTGCAATTAGAAATGGAATAGGGTTTCCAAATGGGAGTGAAATAAAAAAATCTTGTGAAACTTTTTACAATATTAATATGATGCAGAAGGTCTGGGAACACTACATCAGCATCTCTGGAGGCTGCAATGAATCCATGAACCTAGAGTTTTAACACTCACTTGCATAAAAGAATGAATGAAAGACGTTCCCTTGAGAGTTGTCAGGGGAACTATTGAGGGCACAAAAATCTTAANCAGTTTACACCAATAGTTTCACATTATCACACCAAGAAATCATTCATATTTATTATACAAAATCAAATAACGTACCTTGTGTTTGCATCAGTGATAGGAACATAAGGTCTTTCAGTCTGTACGTACTAGGACTTAAAGTCCATAAAAATGTATGTACATCACTCCCAATGTAAATAGACTAAATGCTGCAATCAAAACACATAGGGTATCAGAACGGATAAGAAAAAAAGACCCATCTATATCCTGCTTACAAAGACTCATTTTACACCTAAGGACACCTGTAGATTGAACGTAAGGGGATGGAGAGCCATCTATCACGATAATGACCATCAAAAGGAAGCTGGAATACCTATACTTACATCAGACAAAGTAGATTTTAAAATAAAGGCTGTAACAAGGGTTGAAGAAAGGCATATCATAATTAAGGGGTCTATCCACCAAAGAGATCTAACAATTGTAAACATTTACACTCCCAGTGTGAGATACCCAATATATATAAATCAATTAAACACAAACATAAAGAAAATCATTGATCATAATACCATAATAGCAGGGAAGTTCAACATCCCACTTACACAAATGGACAGACCATCTAAGCAGAAAATCAGTAAGGAAACAATGGCTATGAATGACACAGTGGACCGGATAGACAGAAGAGATATATTCAGAACATTTCATTCTAAAGTCGCAGAATACACATTCTTTCAAGTGTACCTGGAACATTCTCCCGAATAGGTCACATAATGGGTCACAAATAAGCCCTAAACAAGTACAACAGATCGAGAACACACCATGCATGTTTTTAGACCACAGTGCCACGAAACTTGAAATCAACCACAAGAAAAAATTTGAAAAGACCATGAATACTTGGAGATTAAACAATATTCTTCTAAAGAATGAATGGCTTAAGCAGGAATTAAACAGAAAACTAAAAAGTACGTGGGCGGGGGGGGGCGCCTGGGTGGCTCAGTTGGTTAAGCCTTTTACTTTGGCTCGGGTCATGATCTCATGGCTTGTGGTTTGGGCCCGCGTGAGGTTCTGTGCTGACAGGTCAGAAAATGGAGCCTACTTCACATTCTGTGTCTCCCTCTCTCTCTGCCTCTCCCTCGACAATAAACAATGAAAACTTTTTAATAAAAATGAGAAAAATACATGGAAGCCAATGAAAATGAAAACACGACAGCCCAAAACCTCTGCAATGCAACAAAGGCTGTCCTAAGAAAGAAGTACATAGCAACCCAGGCCTTCCCAGGAGGGAAGAAAGCTCTCAAATACACAACCTAACCTTATACCTGAAGGAGGCTGGAAAAGAACAGCAAAGAAAGCCCAGAATCTGCACAGGAAGGGAAATAATAAAGATTAGAGCAGAAATCAATGATATCGAAATAAAAAAAAAAACACAGTAGAACAAGTTAATGAAATTAGGTGCTGGTTCTCTGAAAGAATTAAAAATTGATAAACCCTTAACCATATGGATCAAATAGAAATAGGAAAGGGACCAAATAAATGAACTCATGAATGGAAGAGGAGAGATCACAACCAACACCTCAGAAACGCAAGCAATAATAAGAGAATATTATGAGCAGTTATATNCCAGTGGAGTCAAATGTCTAGGAATGACCGGGTTGCATCTATAATAAACAATTAAATTTAGCTCTTATAATTGGTGAACTTCCACAGTCTGTTACTTTAGACATTGGCCATCTAAGAAATCCCTAATGCCTCTGTGTTTTAGGAACAATGTTAACTGGAAAAACTCACCAATTCCTAAAGTAACACAGAGACTTAGTTCCAATTCACTCACCTTTATTCACCTTTTTTGTGGGATCTAAACTATTTCTCTACCTCTCCTCCAAATTGATGTCTAAATACAGTTCGGGGATTGAAGGTGACATGTGGAATCAGTGTCTGCAGTAAATGCAACGTTTCACTATACTAGCACTGGGTCAGCCATACATTTTTCATAAGCAAAAGGATACATTGTCACAATGACCATACACGTCTTCATGTGGTACCAGATCTGCATTTTGCCTCTAGGAGAAAACCAGTATGGTTTCCTGAGTACGATGACTTGCCTGTGTCACAGTGAGACCCTTATGAGCAGGAGACGGTGCTGTGACTCTCAGCTGTGGCTAGGCGGGCACAGAGAACCAAGTCCCTTCCCCTGCTGACTTCTCTGGGGAACGGATGCCCCACACTCTTAATGAGCCCAAGTCACTGAGCTGCCCAGACATGCCAGTCCTCAGGGAGAATGACTATGGAGGACAATGCCAGAGGAGACCTAATCTGTCTCTTCTATTAGTTCACATATCTCACAGAAGATAACAACTCCTTAGACCTCCCCAGCTACCCTTGCTGCCATCTGTGAAAGACCTACATGTTTTACAAAACACTTAAGATTTTTTTACAATAGCCCAAAATATTTACATGTACATATATAAGATGGAATGCATTCAGTTACTTAATTGTAAATGTGAATGAATTATTAATTTAATTTCTTTTCTTTTTCTTTTTTTTTTTTTTTTTTACAGATAGTTTATTGTCAAGTTGGTTTCCATATAACACCCGGTGCTCATCCCCACAAGTGCCTTCCTCCATGCCCATCTCCCCCCTCCCGCCCACACCCATGAGTTTCAGTTTGTTCTCAGCATTCAAGAGTCTGTAATGGTTTGCCTCTCTCCCTTTCCCCCACCATGTCCCCCCTTCTTCTCCCCCATGGTCCTCCGTTAAGTTCCTCCCAATCCTCCTATACGTGCAAACATATGATATTTGTCCTTTTCTGCCTGACTTATTTCGCTCAGCATAACACCCTCAAGGTCCATCCATGTTGCCACACATGGCCAGATTTCATTCTTTCTCATTGCCATGTAGTATTCCATTGTATAGATAAACCACATCATCTTTTTTTTTATTGAAATCACATTTATTTAGTTTATATAGTGATATTACCAGCACACATTTATAATGAAAAAATAGGATGTGTAGTTAATCAAAAGTATCACATGTCACAAGAGAATGTACCATCCAGAGATAACAAAGGTTAAATTTAGTTTATATTCTTCTAGACATTTCTATGTATGATTCATAACAGCATTATCTAGCACTTCAGACATGTCCTAACTGGGATGCATTACATTTGTAGAAAGAACTAATATTTGAAGTATTATGTCTGCTACCTGGTTTACAGTTATTTAACTTCTTATATTGCGGTGGTTTCAGAATCCAAGGGGCAATAGAGGCACTTCAATTCTAGCTCAAATTCAGCTCTGTACACATAACTGTATAATCTTTCCTCAAACATCCTTATGAGCAATTTTGACCTTGGTCTCTCTAATAGGCATTACTGGTCCTCCTTCTGATAATTGTCTACTTTATCAAAATCGGACTTAGCCTTCAAGTTTAAATGATACATCTTTTATGAAGCCTTTCCCATAGCTGTAGTGAAAATTGATAAGTCCATTCTCTGTATTGACATAATGTATTGTTTATAATTCTTTTTTTTTACATATAGTAAATTGTAAGTCGGTGTCCATATAACACCCGGTGCTCATCCCCACAAGTGCCCTCCTCCATGCTCATCTCCCCCCTTACCCCCCACACCCATGAGTCCTCAGTTTGTTCTCAGCATTCAAGAGTCTCTCATGGTTTGCCTTTCTCCCTTTCCCCCACCATTTCCCCCCTTCTTCTCCCCCATGGTCCTCTGTTAAATTCCTCCCAATCCTCCTATACTTGCAAACATAGGATATTTGTCCTTTTCTGCCTGACTTATTTCGCTCAGCATAACACCCTCAAGGTCCATCCATGTTGCAACACATGACCAGATTTCATTCTTTCTCGTTGCCATGTAGTATTCCATCGTATAGATAAACCACATATTCTTGATCCATTCGTCCGTGGATGGACACTTAGGCTCTTTCCATGATTTGGCTATTGTGGAGAGTGCTGCTATGAACATTGGGGTACATGTGCTCCTATGCATCAGCATTTCTGGATCCCTTGGGTAAATTCCTAGCAGTGCTACTGCTGGGTCATAGGGGAGTTCTATTGTTAGTTTCCTGAGGAACCTCCACACTGTTTTCCAGAGGGGCTGCACCAGTTTACATTCCCACCAACAGTGTANGTTAGGTTTATTCCGAGGTATTTTATGGTTTCTTGTGCAATTGTGAATGGGATCAGTTTCTTGATTTCTCTTTCTGTTGCTTCATTATTGGTGTATAAAAATGCAACCGATTTGTGTACGTTGATTTTGTACCCTGCAACTTGGGTGAAATCTTGGATCAGTTATAGAAGGCTTCTGGTGGAGTTTGTCGGGTGTTCTATGTAGAGTATCATGTCATCTGCGAATAGTCAAAGGTTGACTTCCTGTTTGCCAATTCTGATGCCTTTTATTTCCTTTTGTTGTCTGATGGCTGATGCCAGGACTTCCAGCACTATGATAAACAACAGTGGTGACAGTGGACATCCCTGTCGTGTTCCTGATCTCAGGGGGAAAGATCTCAGTTTTTCCCCATTGAGGACGATGTTAGCTGAGGGCTTCTCATAGATGGCTTTTATGATGTTTAAGTAAGTTGCTTCTATCCCGACGTTCTGTAGGGTCTTTATTAAGAAGGGATGCAGTATTTTGTCAAATGCTTTTTCTGCATCTATCGACAGGATCATATGGTTTTTATCTTTTCTTTTTTTTTTTAATAGTATATTGTCAAATTAGTTTCCACATAACACTCAGTGCTCATCCCCACAAGTGTCCTCCTCCATGCCCATCCCCCCTCCCCCCACATCCATCAGTCCTCAGTTTTTGTCAGCATNTTTGGAGGTTTTCCAGACTTCTTCCTGTGATTGATTTCAAGTTTCATAGCATTATGATCTGATAGTGTGTATGGTATGATCTCAATTCTTTTATATATATTGACGCCTGCTTTATGTCCCAGTATGTGATCTTTCTTGAAGAATGTGCCATGCGCACTTGAGAAGAAGGTAAATTCCCTGGCCTCAGGATGTAAAGTTCGAAATATATCCGTCAGATCCATCTGCTCCAATGTGTCTTTCAAGTCCATTATTTNTTTTTATTTTCCATTCTGTCTGTAGCCATAGTTTCTTTGATGTCCCCTATGTTTCTTCACGCCCAGCTATTTTATCATTATTATTCTAAAATCTTGTTCGGTTATGCTGCTGATATCTGTTTAGAGCAGTTCATTAGCTGTCATTATTTCTTGGAGTTTCTTTGGAGGAGAGCTCTTTCGTTTAATCATTTTAGTTAGCTCTCTGGCTCTTGTTGGTTTTAAAGACCTGTTAAATCTCTCTGTATCTATGAGCGCTGCTATATCCAAGAAGACTCTTTGACTGTCCAGGGCCTATCCTTTCACAGAGTGTTTTTTGAATGGTATCTTGGTCTCTCTTGTTGGGACCTTGGTTATTTTATTTTCCTATTCGTAGTGATATTTGGGACTCTCCACCTTGTGTAGTCTGGCTTGTTTCTTGAGGTAGCCCTGGAAAAGAAAACAGAGAGACAAACACACAGGGAGCAGGAGCTCATTCAGGCTAATTCAAGTAACATTCATACCAAGAGGGAGAACGAAAAAGTTATGAGAAAAGATGGAGGAGGGAGGGCGAACAATAGAGGGTATAAACTACATAAAAGGGTCAAAAAGGAGAAAAGAAAGGAAAAAAGAAGAAAACTGATAGACAGATAATGGTTTAAAGCATATAACCGGATTTCCCAGCTATAGTTAAATAGCCGTGTGTATGCAGTGCTGGTTGAAGAGCATAGAGAAAGAGAGAGAAGACAGGGCAGGGATGAGACAAAATTGGAAATAGAATGAACAGGCAGAAGGGATAAGAAGCGTTTTTCAAAGAGTTAAAGGGTAGAATATGGTTGGATAGGTGAGAGAAGGACGCCGGTTTATCCAGAGAGACTATATAGTCTAATCACTCCTGAGAGAAAGAGATGAAGATGTCAGTAGGTGTAGAATTTACATCTACAGAATGGACTCGTTGTGATTGTTTAAGCAAGCCGGCGACCAGAGTTAAGCAGGTCAGTGTTCTGGGGAAAAAAGAGAGAAAAGAGAAAGAAGAAAAGAAAAAAAAAAAAGGGAGGAGAGCAGCCCTCAAACAGAGATGGGCGTGGTGTGATCCAAGGAGTCAGGGGGGAGTTTTGTCTTGGTGGTTGTGGGGAGGAGAGTGACGGTGCTCCAGTCCCTTCTTGAACCAAGCGCTGCACCTCGCTTTTTTGGGCGTGTAAACTCCCCGTACCGGGGGCGCAGCCGAAGTGGGTTGCACTCTTCAACCCAGGCCAGTTCCAATCTCCAAATCCCAGTCCGCGCGCCCCGCTGAAGTTGCCTTATACACAGCGTCCCAGGCAACCCCCTCGGGCGATTCCAGGCTCCCTGCCGAGCTCTGGGGGCGGAGTCAGAATCGCTGCTTCCTTCTCTGGGTCAGGCTGGCGCGCATGGGCGGGGGCTTGCCTGCCGGGTGCGCTGAGCCCGATTCCGCTGGAGTGAGGAAAACCGGGTCCCTCTATGGCTCGTCACCCGAAACACGAACTCACAGGCTAATAATCCAGTTTTTAGTTCTCTGCCTTCCCTCTGGAGTTCCAGCCAGCCAGGGGCGCGGACGCCCGGTGTCTGCGCGGCTCTTTCAGGGGCCCCAGCCGCCCGGGAGATACAATGGCGGCAGGCGCGCCGCTGCTCTGAAGTCCAGCCGCCAGGAGCCCGCACAAAGCAGCAGTTTGTGTGCTCAGCCCCTCCAGGACCAGTTGGCGCGAGGGGACCTGGCGTGCAGGTATTTGGTAAGTACAGTCTTTCTATGCCCCGAGCGGAGGTTTTTCTGTTTCGGACTCTCTCCTTTTCCCCTCTCACTCCCCGTAGAGGGTAAAGGGGGATCGCCTCCCACCCTGGAGTCTCCGATTCTGGCCCGATTATATCTTCCCCGGATCGCACTCACGTTAGAAGGCTCTCTCAGTGGATTCTGCGTCCTTTTTCTCCCAATCTCTCAGGTTCTATAAGGTTTCCAATGGCTTCAGATCTTTTCCGTGTGAGGTATGGGCATGAGTGCAAGTACGGAGCTCCTTCTCCGCCATCTTGCCCCTCTTCAGGACCTTCACTTTCCCATCCACATGCCAATGTCTTCATTTCATACAACTGTAGTGGTTCTTTAAAGACCATCTTTCTTCTTCCAAAACGTAGTTGGATATCTGCAAACATTTTTATTCTTCCTTGAAGGAGATGCCATATTCTTATCTAAACACCTGTTGTAATGTCCTACACTGACATGAGCTTCTTCCCTTCGCTCTTGATCCCTTAGACCCCAGAAGGTGTGGTGCTGCATGCAGAGCTGGTGTCTGTGGATGAGGTTGCTCTNTGAGTGCAAGTACGGAGCTCCTTCTCCGCCATCTTGCCCCTCTTCAGGACCTTCACTTTCCCATCCACATGCCAATGTCTTCATTTCATACAACTGTAGTGGTTCTTTAAAGACCATCTTTCTTCTTCCAAAACGTAGTTGGATATCTGCAAACATTTTTATTCTTCCTTGAAGGAGATGCCATATTCTTATCTAAACACCTGTTGTAATGTCCTACACTGACATGAGCTTCTTCCCTTCGCTCTTGATCCCTTAGACCCCAGAAGGTGTGGTGCTGCATGCAGAGCTGGTGTCTGTGGATGAGGTTGCTCTGTTTCAGACTAAGTTCCAGACGGAAGAGAAATCTGAACTTCCAATTAGATGATTACCACTTCACTGGAGAAGGAAAGACTGAGTATTTTCTCTTCCAGCTCAAACCAAATGCTCAGTGCCAGGTCTTTCAAGCGTGCGATCTGTGTTTATCTTTTTGACCTGGAAGCGTCACAGATGGGAGTAGAGGAGAGAAGCCTTCATTCGGTATTCAAGCCAGATAAGAGGACTCTGTTCTTTCCTATTGCTGCGGGCTTCTGCTATCTAGGCAACAATCACAATAAGAGAAATCACAACATTCTCAAAAAGAATCTTAGCAATTGCCATGACCACAATGTACCTCATTTATGAACTTGGGGTAGGATAGAAACATATCTGCATCTTGGTCTTACCACTGCCTGCAGGAATTTGTTTATAATAAAGAATTTTGAAATTTTCTCCAATAATTACATTAACTGTTGCAGTTGCCTTGAATGATGTGTGAAATCCAAATACCCCCTTCGAGTTAATGAGAATGTACGTGAAACAGGGCTTCGGGGGTGGGTGGCACCAGAGTGGCTTAGTTGGTTGAACACCGAACTCTCGATTTCAGCTCAGGTCATGATCTCACACATTGTGAGTTCAAGCCCTGCATTGGGCTCATTGATGACAGTGCAGAGCCTGCTTGGTATTCTGTCTCGCCCCATCTCTCTCTGCCCCTGCCTGGCTCACACACAAGCACACACTCTCTTTCGCAAAAATGAACAAGTGAACTTAAAGAAAAGAAAACAGAAAGAGGAGGTAAGGAGGGGGAAAGCAGGAGGACTCTGGGCTGTCCTCAGCCCTAAAACACGGATGTATTAAGGTCCGATTACTTGAAATACCCAGGAAATGGATCTCCATTGTCTCCCTATAAAAGGTATAAAAACAGCCTGCTTTGGTCATTTAGTTCAAGTCCCAATTTCCTTATTGGGCTTCCATGTGCAGGTACTAAAACTTTGGGTGTTTTCTCCTGTTTTCTGTCTCCTGTCAACTTAATTCCAAAACAGCTGGATGAACCCCGGGGGGGAATGTAAATGTCTCGTCCCCAAAACCAGTGACATGTCCCTAAGGCCCTCTCAGGAACCCCTTCCCCTGACCCTCTGACCTCCAGTCATTCACCCTCTCCTTTCTGCATTTACACCCAGCTCCCCTTACCCGACAAACCACGTGTCCACACACAGTGGTTCCCAGAGTCCTCACCACCAGGTCTCAAACGTGCCACACCACCACAAAGGTGACAGAAGGCCCTCACCTATGTCACAAAACAAGCATCTGAAAAGAAGTCACTTGCAAAGGGAGTGGCTGCCAGGGATCTTTGACCTGTTCCTGCCTCGTCAGTGAGCCTAGTCCGGTTAGGACTCTGGCAAACAATAGTGATGACGTGTGCAGACTAGGAGACACAGTAGTGTCTTACAGTCGTGACTGCACTCTGATGATCAGTATTGAATGAGCAGGAGGTATAGGGTCTGCTCAGAGAGCAGTAACCCTACACTATAGACACTGCCTTTATGCGAACACATGACAGTCCTCAGGCCAGAACAAGGTAGGAACACATTAACTGAGAACCTCTCTTCCCTTCTGTGGGCTCACTGGTACCACAGGAGACGGCATGGTAGGGGTTGGGTTAAATAGGTGATAGCGATTAAAGAGAACACAGATGAGGATGGAAATGTTGAAACAATATACTGAACACCGGAAAATAATATAACACTGTAGTTTAGCTCCAATGGAATTGAAATGAAATCTTAATTACAATAATATAAATAATAAATAGAAATTAATAAATTTATTGTATAAATAATACAGGTGTGGAGTTTGGTGAGTTCCTTATAGATTTTGGATATCAACCCTTTCTCTGAAATGTCATTTACAACTATCTTTTCCCATTCCGTCGGTTGCCTATTAGTTTTGTAGATTGTTTCCTTTGCCTTGCCAAAGCTTTTTATCTTGATGAGGTCCTAATTTATTTTTTCTCTAGATTCCCTTGCTTTTGGGGATGTGTCAAGTAAGAAATTACTGCATTTGAGGTCAAGGAAGTTGTTTCCTGCTTTGTCTTATAGGGTTTTGATGGTTTCCTGTCTCATGTTCAGGTCCTTTATCCATTTTGAGTTTATTTTTGTGTATGGTGTGAGAAAATGGTTTAGTTACATTCTTCTCCATGTTGTTATCCAGTTTTCCCAGCACCATCTGTTAAAGAGGCTGTCTTTTTTCCATGGGATACTCTTTCCTGCTTTGTCAAAGATTAGTTGGCTGTATACTTTGGGTCCAACAGCCCAGTGAAGAAATGGGCAGAAGATGATATGAACAGACACTTCTCCAAAGAGGACATCCAGATGGCCAACAGACACATGAACCGATGCTCAGCATTCCTCCTCATCAGGGAGACACAAATCGCAACCACACTGAGATACCACCTCACACCAGTCAGAGTGGCTAAAATGAGCAAATCAGAGGACTCTAGATGCTGGCGAGGATGTGGAGAAACGGGCACCCTCCTACACGGTTCGTGGGAATGTAAACTTGTGCAGCCCCTCTGGTAGGCAGTGTGGAGGTTCCTCAAAAAATTAACAATAGAACTCCCCTATGACCCAGCAATAGCACTGCTAGGAATTGACCCAAGGGACACAGGAGTGCTGATGCATAGGAGCACATGGACCCCAATGTTCAGAGCAGCACTCTCCACAATAGCCAAAACATGAAAAGAGCCTAAGTGTCCATCACAAACAAATGGATCAAAAAGATGTGGTTTACCTATATAATGGAATACTACATGACAATGAGAAAGAATGAAACTTGGCCATGTGTAGCAACATGGATGGAACTTGAGGATGTTATGCTGAGTGAAATAAGTCAAGCAGAGAAGGACAGATACCATATCTTTGCACGTATAGGAGGATTAGGAGGAACTTAACAGAGGATCATGAGGGAGAAGAACGGGGTGGAAATAGTGTGGAAGTGGGCGAGAGGGAAACACTGAGAGACTTTTGAATGCTGAGAACAAACTGAGAGCTGATGGGTGTGGGGGGAAGTTGAGCAGATGTGCATGGAGGAAGGCACTTGTGGGGATGAGCACTGGGTGTTATATGGAAGCCAACTTGACAATAAACTATTTGTAAAAAAATAAAATAAAATAATACAAATTAATTTCAAACAAGAAAAATTTGAGGGGCCCCGGGGTGGCTCAGTCAGTTAAGTTTCCCACTTCGACTCAGATCATGATCTCACAGTATGTGAGTTTGAGCACTGCGTCTGGCTCAGTGATGACAGCTCAGAACCTAGAGCCTACTTCAGATACTTTGTCTCCCTCTCTCTCTGCCTCTTTCCCACTTGTGTTCTCTCTCTGTCTCTTTCTCTCTCTCTCAATAAACATTAAAATTTTTTTAAAAGAAAAATTTGAAAAAAAAAAGAATTGTGTTCAAAACAAAAACAGTATCACAACGGTGACACTACACGATAGCCTAATATCTGAATGGCTTTATCAGGATGGATGTTAACAAGTTTTCTCAGAGCTAAAGTTTGTTCTTCCACAGTTGCCTGCCTACTTCTGGGAAAAAGCTATGATCCAGTCTGATTACGGACATTGTAATAGAGCCGTGATCAAACTGTGAGAATAAACAACAGCTTTCAGTTATTGCTAGAGAATAGTAAAATAGTAAAATTTATTACAGTGTTTTAGTGGCTTCTATTCTTATACTGCTAGCCTTTTGTGGTGTGTGTACTGTCCTTTGCGATTAGAAATGGAATAGGGTTCCCAAATGGGGGTGAAATAACAAAAGCTTGTGAAACTTTTTACAATATTAATATGATGCAGAAGGTCTAGAAACACTACATCAGCATCTCTGGAGGCTGCAATGCGTCCATGAACCTAGAGTTTGAACACTCGCTTGCATAAAAGAATGAATGAAAAGTTCCCTTGAGAGTTGTCAGGGGAACTATTGAGGGCACAAAAATCTTAGAGAGTCCGGCATTCAAAATCTTCCATTAACGGGTCTTCTCCCCAGTCATCTGGAGTCATAGCCCCTACAGAGCACCTTCTTCATCGCTCCTATCATGTCCTTGTTCCGTAGGGTATATATGACAGGGTTGACCATGGGGGTGACAATGGTATAGAAGAGAGAAATGAACTTGCCCTGATCCTGAGAATAGTGGTTGCTGGGCTGGAGGTAAATGTAGATGGCCGTGCCATAGAACAGAGAGACCACTGTGAAGTGGGACCCACATGTCCCAAAAGCTTTCCTCTGCCCTGCAGTTGACTTTATTCTTAACACTGCCCTGACAATCCGACCATAGGAGAACGTGATTAGTGCCACAGGTATGAGGAGAATGATCACACTGACAAAGAAGAGCTCAGACTCAATCACAGTGGTGTCAACACAGGCAAGCTTGAGCAGTGGAGGGACCTCACAGAAGAAGTGATCTATTTTATTTCTCCCACAAAGTGGTACCAGAAAGATGAGCACCGTCTGCAATGAGGAGTTGGCAAAACCAATGAACCACGATGCAGAAGCCATCAGGGCACAGAGACGAGGGTGCATGATCACCGTGTAGTGCAGGGGCCTGCAGACGGCTGTGTAGCGGTCAAATGCCATCACCCCTAAGAGGATGCATTCTGTGCATCCCAACCCTAGAGAGACGAACAGCTGAGCAACACAGCCGCCAAAGGAGATAGACTTGTCTGCTGCCCTGAGATGAACCAGGAGCTGAGGAACAGTGCTGGTCGTGTAACACAGGTCCAGAAAGCTTAGGTTGGAGAGGAAAAAGTACATGGGAGTGTGAAGGTGTGGGTCCAGGCGGGACAGTGCGATGATGGTCGTGTTTCCCAGCAGGGTGAGCAGATAGAAGATCAGAAGCACCACAAAGAGGACTCGCTCGAGTTGAGGCCGGTCAGAGAAGCCCAGCAGGATAAACCCAGTGAAGGAACTCCCATTTTTCTGCTCCATCCTTTCTTACCACATGTTTCCTGTCAAGACCACGTATTTAGCAATTTTTAAAAGAAATCATAAAAATAATATTAGGAGCGGAGGTGGATTGATTATATGAAAAATATGGCCATGACATTTATCAAAACTATTTGAATAAATGATGTACCCATTACGTTTCCATAATTTATAACAAGTTAGTTCCATATTATCACAAAAAGTACATTAGTATATAAGTTTAAAATATCAAATAATGTACCTTGTGTTTGCATCAGTCATAGGAAATAAGGTCTTTCAGTCTGTGCTTACTAGTACTGTAAAATGTACATACATCACCCTAAATGTAACTGGAGTTAATTTTCCATATTAAAGATATAGGGTATCAGAATGAATAAGAAAAGAAGTCGCATCTACATGCTGCTTACAAAGACTCATTTTACACCTAAAGACACCTACAAATTGAAAGGAAGGAACAGGGTGGAGAACCATCAGGCTAATGGTTGTCAAAGAAAGCTGGAGTAGCCATACTTACGTTAGACAAACAGATTTTAAAACAAATAGTGTCACAAGACATGAAGAGGCCATTATATCATCTTTAAGAGGTCTATCCACCAAGAAGATCTAACAATTGCAAATATTTGTGCTCCTAATGTGAGATACCCAAATATACATAAAATCAACTAATCACAAATATAAAGAAACTCATTAATAATAATGCCATAATACTAGAAGATTTTAACACCCCAGTTACAGCAACGGACACATTACATAAGCAGGAAATCAACAAGGAAACAATAATTTTGCGTGCTACACTGGACCAGATGAGGTTAACAGATATATTAAGAACATTTCATCCTAAAGCCACAATATACACATTCTTCTCCAGTGCAGATGGAACATTCTTCAGGATAGATCACATACTGAGTTACATCAGCCCTCAACAAGCAGAAAAATATCAAGATCATACCATGCATATTTACAGAGCCCAAAGCTATGAAACCCAAAACCAACCAGAAGGAAAATTTTGGAAAGACCATGAGTAATTGGAGATTAAAGAACATTCTAGTAAAGAATGAATGGCTTAACCAAGAAATTAAACAAAAAATTAAACAGTATATAGAAGCCAATGAAAATTCAAACGCTACTGTCCAAACCTCTGAGATGCAGCAAACATAGTCATAAAAGGGAGGTATATGGCAATCCAGGCCTTCCTAAAGAAGGAGGAAAGGCCTCAAATACACAACCTAATCTTACATCTAAGGGAGCTAGAAAAAGAACAGTAAATAAAGCCAAAAACAAGCAGAAGAAAAATAATAAAGATTAGAGCAGAAATGAATGATATCAAAATAAAAAAAAATACAACAGATCAATGAGACTAGGAGATGGTTCTGTGAAAGAATTAATAAAATCAATAAGCCCCTAGCCATACTGACAAAAAGAAAAAGGAAAGGACTCAAGTAAATCATGAATGAAAGAGAAGAGATCACAACCAACACTACAGAAATGCAAAAAATAATAAGAGAATATTATGAGCAATTATATGCCAACAAATTGAGTACTTTGGAAGAAATGGACAAATCCCCAGAAACATAAACTAGCAAAACTGAAACAAGAGGAAATGGAAATTTTGGACATACCCATAATCAGTAAAACAGTAATCAAAAATAAAAAATCAATAATCAAAAATCTCCCAAAACTAGAGTCCAGGGCTGAATGGCTTTCCAGGGGAACTATGCCAAACATTTAAAGAAGAGTTACCACCTATTCTTTTGAAGCTGTTCCAAAAAATAGAAATGGAAGGAAAACTTCCAAACTCAGTCTATGAGGTCAGCAGTACCTTGATTCTAAAACCAGACAAAGACCCCACTAAGAAGGAGATCTACAGACCAATTTCCCTGATGAACATGGATGCAAGAATTCTCCACAAGATACTAGCAAACCGGATCCAACAATACATGTAACAAAATTATTCACCACAATCACGTGTGATTTATTCCTGGAATGCAGGGGTAGTTCAATACCTGCAAATCAATCTATGTGATACATCACATTAATAAAAGAAAGGATAAGAACCACAGGATCCTCTCAATAGATATAGAAAAAACATTTGACAAAATACAACATCATTTCTTGTAAAAACCCTCAAGGATAGAAGAAACATATCTCAAGATCGTAAAGGCCATATACAAAAACCCCACAGTTAATATTATCCTCAATGGGGAAAAGCTGAGAGCTTTCTCCCTAAGGTGACGAACACGATGGGGATGTCCACTCTCACCACTCTTGTTCAACGTAGTATTGGAAGTCCTAGCCTCAGCAATCAGACAACAAAAAGAAATAAAGGGCATTCAAATCAGCAAGTAGGTAGTCAAACATTTACTCTTCCCAGACAACATGATACTGTACATGGAAAACCCAAAAAAAACTTCTAAAACTGATAATGAGTTCAACAAAGTCACAGGTATAAAATCAATGTACAGAAATCAGTCACATTTCTACACACCAATAATGAAGGGACAGAAAGAGAAATAAAGGAGTAGATGCATTTACAATTGCACCAAAATCCTTAAACTACCTAGGAATAAACCTAACCAAATAGGAGAAAGATCTATATGCTGAACACTACAGAAAGCGTATGACCAAAATTGAAGAAGAAACAAAGAAATGGAAAAACATTCTAGGCTCCTAGGTAGGAAGAATAAATGTCATTAAAATGTCGATACTACCCAAAGCAATCTAAACATCCGATGCAATCTTTATCAAAATAACACCAGCACTACTCACAGAGCTAGAACAAACAATTATAAAATTTATACAGAACCACAAAAGACCCCGAATTGCTCGAGTCATGTTGAAAAAAAAAGTGGAAGCATCACAATTCTGGACCCCAAGCTTTATTACAAAACTGTATCCAATAAGAAAGTATGACACTGGCAATAAATACAAAGACATATATCAATGCAACAGAATGGAGAACCCAGAAATGGACCCACAAATGTATGGCCAACTAATCTTTGACAAGGCAGAAATGAGTATCCAATGGAAAAAAGACAGTCTCTTCAGCAAATGGTTTTGGAAAAACTAGACAGCAACATGTAGAAGGATGAAACTGCACCATTTTCTTACACCATACACAAAAATAAACTCAAAATGGATGAAATACCTAAACTTAAGAAGCCATCAAAATCCTAGAGGAGAAAACAGGCAACAACCTCTTTGACCTTGGCCACAGCAACTTCTTACTTGACATGTCTTCAGAGGCAAGGGAAACAAAAGCAAAAGTAAACTATTTGGACTTCATCAAGATTAAAAGCTTCTGCACAGAGAAGGAAACAATCAGGAAAACTAAAAGGCAACTGACGAATGGGAGAAGATATTTGCAAACGACCTATTAGATAAAGGGCTAGTATTCAAAATCTATAAAGAACTTGGGGAACTCAACATCCAAAAAACAAATAATCCAGTGAAGAAACAGGCAAAAGACATGAATAGACACTTTTCCAAAGAAGACATCCAGAAGAAAGAGGAACACTTTTGCACTGCTGGTGGGAATGCAAACTGCTTGCAACCACTCTGGAAAACAGTGTGGAGATTCCTAAAAAATTTAAAAATAAAATTACCCTATGAGTATGAATTTATCCAAAGGATATAAAAGTGCTGATTCAAAGGGCCACAGGCACATCGATGTTTGTAGCAGCACTATTGACAATAGCCAAAGTGTAGAGAGAGCCCAATGTCCATCGACTGCTGAATGGATAAAGATGTGGAATACATATGCAATGGAATATTACTTGGAGATTAAAAAGAATGAAATCTTGCCATTGGCAATGATGTGGATAGAAATAGAGGGTATTATGCATGGAGGAGGACACTTGTGGGGATGAGCACTGAGTGTTATGTGGAAACTAATTTGACAATAAACTATTAAAAAAATAAATAAAAAATAAAAAAAAGAAATAGAGGGTATTATGCTAAGCAAAATAAGTCAGTCAAAGACAAATACCATATGATTTCACTCATATGTGGAATTTAAGAAACATAACGGATGAATACAGGGGAAGAGAAGAAAAACTAAGATAAAAACACAGGGAGACAAACCATAAGTGACTTAAAATACAGAGGACAAACTGAAGGTGCTGGGGTGGGAGATGGGTGGGGGGTGGGCTTGATGGGGGATGGGCATTAAGGAGGGTACTTGTAAGGATGAGCACTGGGTGTTACATGTAGGTGATGAATCATGAAATTTTATTAGTGAAATCAAAATAGAGTACATACAATTTAGAGAAAGTGAGGATGAGGTAAAACAGGGAGATCAATTGGAAAGAATCAGAAGGAGAAGCAGAGAAGGAGAGACGTTATTATAAATATGTATCTCATGATTCTGCATCACTGGATTTGCACACACCTCACCTGTTTCAAAGTATAATACAATATAATCTCCAAAATACATTCATATATAAGGATTTATAACCTAGAATACACTTATTTGAAGAATTTACTTACACTGAAAATCTCACTACTAGTTCTGCATATAAACATTTTGGCAATATTGCCTTTGTAACTAATGTATTATATTTGTGGAAGTTCTACCAGGTTTTTCTTCTTTTTCATTGTTGTTATTGTTGTTCTTTGGGGTATGGTAGTAAAACAATTAAATAATCAGAGAGAACCTGAAAACACCACCGTTTAATTACAGTGCTTAACTTTTTACCTACAGATGCTTGCTTAAAAATACCAATTTAACAGGAACATTTTTAATCCTCCTAAGACTTTTGAAGTCTAGCACAAAAAAATTTCCTAATACAGTGAATTAAAGAGGTATTTGAGACAGTGTAAATGTGCAACAACCTCTCCCATTTGATACCTGTTCTCTTAATTGCTATTGTAAAATTGTATTTCGTGAGACGTCACTTCAATTCTGTTTATTTGATGGCAATTAGTATACAGAATGACATTTCTTATTTTATATATTCTATTTATTTTTATTTTACATAATAACATTTTCTATATATATATATATAACCTGAATTTCCCCTAACTCACACCTAGTCAGAAGAGGAAATAAAAACAAACCATGCTTCAGTCTTATGAATACACCATAAGAGTAAAATAACGAGGGGCTCCTGGGGGGCTCAGTCGGTTAGGCGTGCAACTCTTCATTTTCGGTCAGGTCATGATCTCAGTTTGTGAATCTGAGCCTTACATTGTGTTCTGCACAGAGTGCAGAGCCTGCTTGGGACTCTGTCTCCCTCTCTCTCTGCCCTTCCCCCAGTCACACACGCACACTCTCTCTCTCTCTCAAAAATAAATAAATAAACATTACAAAAAAGATACATCCCTGAAGAAGTATATGTATAAAGTATACATGAGCCAGAGCAGGGGGATTGCCATTGGGCAGCGAGGGAAGATCTGGACCGGCTGGGTTTCCCGCAGGAGCTTGGGCTCCACAAGGAGACGTGGATACACCGAAGACCTCAGTTCTCACCTTGCTGGTGCCTCCTGGGAATCTTCAGGCTTTTTGATTCCAGCTGCCAAGAGGAGCCTTCCCGGGCCTGAGGCCTGTCACAGCTCAGCTGGACAACTACTCTCTCCCCCCTGGACTCACAGCCTCTGCCCAGGCTCCTTTAACCTCCCAGTCAGCCGAAAACTGAATTTAGAGGTTATTTAATTTGGACGAATTTAAACTGAAATAGCTTCCTGTGGATACGTCCTAGTGCATCGGACAGCCCGGCTCTGGAGCATGAATTGCATCAGGTTCTGTCCTGCCTTGGCAGTGGCAGCCTTTTGTGCACCCCTGAGTCTGTCACTGGCTGTGAGCTGCCCCCACCATGATCTGCATACTTCCTGGCAACGTGGCTCCTTTCAGCTGAGGGCAATTCTCTCAAGAAGGGAATGGCTGGGAAGCTGGAGCCCATACTCGTAAAAAATCCGTTTTGGATTAGAGAATCAGTAGGTAAAGAGCATCTGATTTAGATCTGATCTGACCTAAAGATCTGATCTAAAGGTCACCAACAGTGCTCACACAGGAGTCCATTCATGATGGTGTGCAAGGATGGAACGACGGGACCTGGTGTACTTTACACATCGCTTCAGTGCAATCTCACACACAAACACACACACACACACACACATGCGCCCACATATACACACAGAGACATACACACACATTTGTGTATGTCATTTGGCTAATTCATTAATTAGGTAAACACTGAGGTTTTCTCCTACCTTTTTCTTCTTCAGGCTGGTATTTATACTCACTTGAAGGATCATCATGTCTTATTAACAATAAAGTCAAATAAAGATGCATTGACACAGTATTCACTGTAACTTCCCTGTTGTAATTTTCAACATAGTACTTTTAAAACTCCATGCATATTTTAAATAATTTGGTAACTCCTATGGGACAAAATGAACAATAGTATAAATATTGACACTGTGTTTCAAGCATAGAGGACAAATATTATCTAATTTCACAGATAATAAGGAACCAAAGGGAGGGAATGGAAGAATACATTCTAATATTTTTACACATATGCATAGTCTATTGTTCTATTAATGAAGGATATATTTTATTACCACTAAATATGAATATTTAAATTATTTTCCACGTGCATACAGAGGTATAGTGAATGTACTACAGTAGAATTAATGTCTAGGAATAACCTGTTGACGTCTATATTAACCATTAAATTTAGTTCTTCTATTTGGTGAATATCCACAATCAGTTATTTTAGACAATTAACCATAAATGCAAATCAATACAGATTATTTTGTTTCAAGAACAATTACAACTGAAAATAAACTGGCCGATTCCTAAAGCTACACAGAGACCAACTTATATTTCACTCACCTCTATTCACCTCCTCTGTGGATTCACAGCTATTTCCCTACCTCCATTCCAAGTTACTGCCTAAATACAGTTCTGAGGATAGGAACGGGGACATGTAGAATCAGTGTTTGCAGCAGATGCAAAGGTTGACCATACCAGCACTGGGCCACCCATACATTTGCTTAAGGAAAAGGACACTTTCTCATGTTGACATCATAGGACTTCATGTGGTACCGTAGATCTGCACTTTGCCTCTAGGAGGTAGAAGATAAAGACAATTGCAAACTCTCAGATGGTTTCCTGAACACAATGACCTGTCTGTGTGACAGTGAGACCCTTATGACCAGGCAAGAGGGTGCTGTGACTCTGAGTTGTGGCTGAGCGGGCACAGAGAACCAAGTCCCCTCTCCTGCTGACGTCTCTAGGGAACAGATGTCCCACACTCTTAATGAGCCCATGTCACTGAGCTGCCCACACGTGGCAACCCTCAGGGACAATGACTATGGAGGACAATGCCGGAGGAGACCTAATCTGTCTCTTTTATTAGTTCACATATCTCACAGAGGACAATAACTCCCTAGACCATCCCAGCAACCTTAGCTCCCATCTGTGAATGACCTACATGTTCTATAGAACACTAAAGATTTTGTCCTCACAACTGCCCAAAACATTTACATATAAATATGTAAGGAAGAATCCATTCTCTTACTTAATTTTAAATGTAAATATGTGAATAAATTCTTCATTTAATCTCATTCATAACAAACTGATGTTGGGTCACAGAGCTAATAATTAAGCACATTCTAATCTTTAGCATGGATATAAAGAAGAGCAATCAAACTTTACCAAACTTCTAACGTAGTTATGGGGAAAAAAATCTTAACTCCTCTAACACACAGTTCAGTTTATACTGAAAGGTTTTAATGATTATCTGAAATAAAATTTTAAATTACCTATTTTTTAAACACAATATACATGGGTTTTTTTGACGTTCAGCTAGTCTCTCTAATTAAATTCCAAATAATTTTTAGATAAATATATATTTTTTAATTTACATCCATGTTAATGAGCATATAGTGCACCAATGATTATAAGAGTAGAACCCAGTGATTCATTCCCTACATACAACACCCAGTGCTCATCACAAATATCTTCCTTAATGCCCCTTTCCCAGTTAGCCCATCCCCCCCACCACAACACCTCCAGCAACCGTCAGTTTGTTCTCTGTACTTAAGTCTCTTATGCTTTGCCCTCCTCCCTGTTTTATGTTACTTTTGCTTCCCTTCCCTTAGGTTCATCTGTTTTGTATCTTAAATTCCTCAATGAGTGAATTCATATGATATTTTTCTTTCTCTAACTTATTTCACTTAGCATAATGTCCTTCCGTTCCACCCACAAAGTTGCAAATGGTAAGATTTCATTCTTTTTGATTGCCGAGTAATATTCCATTGTAAATATCTTCTTTATCCATTCATCTGTCGATGGACATTTGGGCTCTTTGAATAATTTGACTATTGTTGATGGTGCTGCTATAAATATTGGGGTGCATGTACACCTTCGACACAGCACACCCTTGATTGAATATCTAATAGTGCAATTGCTGTATTTTAGGGTAGTTCTATTTTTAACTTTTTGTGGAACCTTCATACTGTTTTCCAGACAGGCTGCACCAGTTTGCATTCCCACCAGCAGTGGAAAAGAGATCCTCTTTCTCCAAATCCTTGCCAACATCTGCTGTTGCCTGAGTTGTTAATTTTAGCCATTCTGACGGGTGTGAGGTGGTATCTCATTGTAGTTTTACTTTGTATTTCCCTGATGATGGGTGATGTTGAACATTTTTTCATGTGTCTGTTAGTCATCTGGATGTCTTTGGGAAAGTGTCTATTCATGTCTTTTGCCCATTTCTTCACTGGATTATTTGTTTTTTGGGTGTTAAATTTGATAAGTTCTTTATAGACTTTGGATACTAACATTTTATCTGATATGTCATTTTGGTGTTGGTTGCCTTTTAATTTTGCTGTTTGTTTCCTTTGCTGTGCAGAAGCTTTTTATTTTGAGGAAGTCCCAGTAGTTCATTTTTGCTTTTGTTTCCCTTGCCTCTGGAGACCGCTCAGGTCATAAATTCATGATTCCTGAGTTCAAGCCCCATGTCAGGCTCTGAGCCTGGAGCCTGCTTCAGATTCTGTGTCTCCTCCTCTTTCTGCCCCTCCCCAGCTTGCACTCTGTCTCTGTCTCTCTCTCTCTCAAAAATAAATATATATTTTAAAAGAAATTTTAAAGAGAAAAGAGGAGGGGCGCCTGGGTGGCTTAGTCGGTTAAGCGTCCAACTTTCGCTTAGGTCATGATCTTGCGGTTCGTGGGTTCGAGGCCCGCGTCGGGCTCTGTGCTGACTGCCAGCTCAGAGCCTGGAGCCTGTTTCAGTCTGTGACTCCCTCTCTCTCTCTGGCCCTCCCCTGCCCGCGCTGTCTCTCTCTCTCTCTTCTAGAAATAAATAAAACATTTAAAAAAATAATAAAGAGAAAAGAGGGAAACTAAGGCAAAAAGCATGATACAAGAATTAGAGAACTGATGGAGGAGGGCAAGATGGCAGAGAAATAGGGAGCTCTGTACATTTCACTAACCCCCATATTCCACACAGAGGAGGCTTGAAGCCATAGGAACCCTTACATTCCAGGAGTTTCAGAGGAAAAGGAGACAGAGTCCGCTGAGAAAACCTTCTACCCTGACTGCGAACTGGGGAAGATAAAATCGGGCCGGGACCAGAGACACAGAGGGAGGGGGAATCTCCCTCTGCGGGGAGCCGAAGTGAGTCTAGGGGGGAAACTAGGGGGGGAAAAAGAGAGGCCGAAACTGCTCAAGACACTGTCCCTGTCGCTGGAGAAGAGAAAAACCTCTGCTCGGACACAGAGGGATCCAGTTTCCTACTCTCCCGGCTGACCCTCGGCGGGATGCACTCGTCCCAGGCGATCCCTGGGGAAACTGCTCTCTGCGCGCCAGCTCGACCTGGAGGGGATGCGTGGCGGCGCGCCTTTGTGCTTCTGGCTCCACTGGATCCCTAGAGGGGAGGCGGAGGCTTAAAACTTCTGAGAGAGATTTGCCCGCAAGTTTATATTTCAGGCGACGGGACACAGAGGGACCCGGTTTCCTGCTCTCCAGTTGACCTTAGCTGGACGCACTGGTCCCAGGCGACCCCTGATGAAACTGCTCCCTGCTCTCCAGCCCCACCTGGAGGAGACAGGAGCAGGGGCTTCTGGCTTGATCCCAGAGGGAAGGCGAGAGGCTTGAAACAGCCCTGAGGGGCTCGTCTGTGTGCCAGGGGCCGAGGCAGCTCCGGCAGGTCCAGGGGTCCCTGAAGGATGGACTGTGTCAGCGAGAGAGAGATAGAGGGAGAGAGAGAGAGAGCGCCCCGGAGATTCTTTCTGATCACCAGGCAGACATCTCTGTCCNAATAGGTCATGGAATGATAGGTCAAATTTGATAGGTCAAATTGTATATGGATAAGTTAGGAGTATTTTGTCTGGCTCTCAAGAGGATGAATGTTTCTGAATTGGTTTGTTTGTGGAGACTAACATGGGGGCCCTGAATGGGTCAGTCTTTTGCCCCTGGGTTATGTTTTAGCTACTGTTATCCATCCTCATCCCAGCTGCCAGTGTAAGTAGAAAGTAGGCCTTGAGGAAGGGACTGTTATGTTTCACCAATTAGCAAAGATAAATGTGGTAACTACGTTTTGCTCTTAACCCCAAAATAGGCCCTTGGTCTCAGGGCCAGGCTCAGTTGTAATTCTTGTGTTCTTAACCCCCTAAGTCTCGCATCTGCAAGGCCCATAAGAAGAGCCTTTTGACAATCGCCCATAGAGCTTTCATCTAAAATCTCTTTTGTAAAGGCAGGAGTATGCTTTTCCTTATGAGGTATCTGTATTCAGAATATGGGCCTGATATGGAATATTGTGAGGCCTGGTCAATACCAGTAGGCTTGTATCCAACATGACCCAATAGTAGTAGAAGGAGATCCCAGTTTTCATTTCTCCTGGTAGGAGCTGCAAACACTGCCACTTCCTTGCTCTGACTGCCATCCAGAGAGGCCGGTGCGGCTCCCGGCACCTGTGAGTTTATATTTCGGACAATTTCAATGGAGTGTGCGGACTGAGATCTGGAAATGAGGCCTGGCCTGGGATATAGAGCACAGCCCACCTTGGCTACACCCCAGCACAGTGAGTTTACACACCCAAAAAAGTGAGTTGCAGCGCTTGGTTCAAGAAGGGACTGGAGCGCCACCACTCTTCTCCCCACAACAGCCAAGGCAGGACTCCTGCTGGATGCAATGGGCCAAACCACACGCATCCCAGCCAGAGAGCTGCCCTGTTCCTTTTTTTTTTTTTTTTTTTTAACTGGAGCCTGTGAAGACCAACATGGATGCAATGCCTTGATTAATTCTGGTCACTGGCTTGCGTAAACAGTCATTAGATGTTAATCAATTCTCTAGATGTAAATTCTACACCTACCTATCTTTTCATCTCTTTCTCGCTGGAGTAATCAGACTATATAGTTTCTCTGGATAGCATCATTGTCATTTCTTTCACCTCTTCTCCAACCATACTCCACTCTTTGGCTCTTTGAAAAAAGCTTCTTATTCCCTCTGCCTGCTCATTATATTTCCAATTTCGCTTCATCCCCGCCCTGTCATTTCTCTTTCTCTGTACTCCTCCACCAGCACTGCATACACCCGGCTATTTATTTGTACCGGGGAAATCTGGTTATATGCTTTAAACTGTTCTTTGTCTATTGGGTTTCTTCTTTTTTTTCCTTTCTTTTCTTCTTTTTTATGTATTTTTATTTCTTATTGTTCGCCTTCCCTCCTTCCTCTTTTCTCTTCTTTTTCATTTTCCCTTTCGGTTTGCGTGTTTGTTGAATTTGTCTGTGCGTTTGTGTGCTTTGTTACCTGTGTATTTGTCTGTCTGTTTTCTTTTCCAGGGCTACTTCAAGAAACAAGCCAAAGTACACATGGTGTAGAGTCCCAAATACCACTACGAGTAGGAAAATAAAATAACCAAGGCCTCAACAAGAGAGACCAAGAGATACCATTCAAAGAACACTTTCTGAACAGACAGGCCCTGGACAGTGAAAGAGCCGTCTTTGGCACAGCAGCGCTCACAGGTGCAGAGTGCATAACAAGCTTTAAAAACTAACAAGAGGGGCGCCTGGGTAGCTTAGTCGGTTAAGCGTCCGACTTCAGCTTGGGTCATGATCTCCTGGTTCATGGGTTCAAGTCCGGCATCAGGCTCAGTGCCGACAGCTCGGAGCCTGGAGCTGCTTCAGCCTCTGTGGCTCCCTCTCTCTCTGCTCATGCTCTGTCTCTCTCTCTCTCTCAAAATAAATAAATAAACATTTAAAAAATAAATACATAAAACTAATAAGAGATAGAAAGATAACCAAAATGACGAAATGAAAGAGCTCTCCTCCAAAGAAATTCCAGGAAGAATTAACAGCTAAAAAAATGCTCAAAACAGATATAAGCAACATAACTGAACAAGAATTTATAACAATAATCATAAAATTAATCGACGGGCTTGAAAAAAGCATGGAGGACATCAGAGAAACTATGGCTACAAACAATATGGAGCTTAAAAATAGTTATGATGAATTTAAAAATGCGATAAATGAGATACATAATAAACTGGAAGCGTCCAATTCACGGACTGAAGAGGCAGAAAGGAGAATAAGTGAGTTAGAAGACACGATTATAGAAAAAGAAGAAACAGAAAAAGAGAGATAAACTAATCCAGGAACATTAAAGAAGAGTTTGAGAGATCAGTGATACAATCAAACAGAACAATATCCATAACATAGGAATTCCAGAAGAGGAAGAGAGAGGGAAAGGTGCTGAAGGAGTCCTGGAACAAATTATAGCAGAGAACTTCCCCAACCTGGAGAGGGAAGTAGAAGCTGAAATTCAAGAGGCACAGAGAACTCCCCTCAGACGTCACTTGAATCGATCATCTGCACAACATTTCCTAGTGAAACTGGCAAAATATAAGGACGAAGAGAGAATTTAGAGAGAAGCTAGGGAGAAAAGGGCTCTCACATACGAAGGGAAACCTATCAGAGTGGTGACAGACCTATCTACTGAAACGTGGCAGGCCAGAAAGGAATGGCAGGAGATCTTCAATGTGATGAACAGAAAAAATATGCAGCCAAATCCTCTACCCAGCAAGCCTGTCATTCAAAATAGAAGGAGAGATAAAAACCTTTCCAAGTAAACAAAAATTGAAAGAATTTGTCACCACAAAACCGGCCCTACAAGAAATCCTGAAGGGGACTCTCTGAGGGAAATGTTGCAAGAAACGCAAGAAGCTAGAGACACCACCACAAACATGGATCCCACAAATGACACAATGACTCTAAACCCATATATTTCAATAATAACACTGAATGTAAATGGACTAAATGCCCCAATCAAAAGACATAAGGTAGTATAATGGATAAAAAAACAAAATCCATCTATTTGCTGTCTACAAGAAACTCATTTTAGACGGGAAGACATCTTCAGATTGAAGGTAAGAGGATGGAGAAATATCTATCATGCTACAGGAAGTCAAAAAAAAGCTGGAGTAGCTATACTTATATCACACAAACTGGACTTTAAAGTAAAGACAGTAACAAGGGATGAAGAAGGGCATTCTATAAAAATTACAGGGTCTATCCATCTGGAAGAGCTAACAATTATAAATGTCTACGGACCAAATATGGGAGCACCTAAATGTTTAAAACAATTAATCACAAACAGAAACACTCTTATCGCTAATAACATGCTAATAGCAGGGGACTTTAATACTCCACTTACAACAATGGACAGAGCAACTAGACAGAAAATCAATAAAGACACAATGGACTTACATGACACTTTGTACCAGATGGATTTGACAGATATATTTAGAACTCTAAATCCTGCAGCCAGGGAATTCACTTTCTTCTCAAGGGTGCATGGCATATTCTCCAAGATAGATCACATGCTGGAACATAAAGCAGCCCTCAATAAATATAAAAGAATTGAGATCATACCATGCAAACTCTCAGATCATAATGCTTTGAAACTTGAAATCAATCACAAGAAGCCTGGAAAACCTCTTTAACATAGGCTAAAGAGCACCCTACTAAAGAATAAATGGGCCAATCAGGCAATTAGAAAAGAAATTATAAAATATATGGAACAAATGAAAATGAAAATACAACAATCCAAACTCTATGGGATGCGGCAAAGGCAGCCCTAAGAGGAAAGGACATTGCTCTCCAGGCCTATTTCAAGAAATTAGAAAACGCACAAGCGTAAAATCTAAAGGCTCACCTAAAGGAACAAGAGGNAACAGAAAAAATATGCAGCCAAATCCTCTACCCAGCAAGCCTGTCATTCAAAATAGAAGGAGAGATAAAAACCTTTCCAAGTAAACAAAAATTGAAAGAATTTGTCACCACAAAACCGGCCCTACAAGAAATCCTGAAGGGGACTCTCTGAGGGAAATGTTGCAAGAAACGCAAGAAGCTAGAGACACCACCACAAACATGGATCCCACAAATGACACAATGACTCTAAACCCATATATTTCAATAATAACACTGAATGTAAATGGACTAAATGCCCCAATCAAAAGACATAAGGTAGTATAATGGATAAAAAAACAAAATCCATCTATTTGCTGTCTACAAGAAACTCATTTTAGACTGGAGGACATCTTCAGATTGAAGGTAAGAGGATGGAGAAATATCTATCATGCTACAGGAAGTCAAAAAAAAGCTGGAGTAGCTATACTTATATCACACAAACTGGACTTTAAAGTAAAGACAGTAACAAGGGATGAAGAAGGGCATTCTATAAAAATTACAGGGTCTATCCATCTGGAAGAGCTAACAATTATAAATGTCTACGGACCAAATATGGGAGCACCTAAATGTTTAAAACAATTAATCACAAACAGAAACACTCTTATCGCTAATAACATGCTAATAGCAGGGGACTTTAATACTCCACTTACAACAATGGACAGAGCAACTAGACAGAAAATCAATAAAGACACAATGGACTTACATGACACTTTGTACCAGATGGATTTGACAGATATATTTAGAACTCTAAATCCTGCAGCCAGGGAATTCACTTTCTTCTCAAGGGTGCATGGCATATTCTCCAAGATAGATCACATGCTGGAACATAAAGCAGCCCTCAATAAATATAAAAGAATTGAGATCATACCATGCAAACTCTCAGATCATAATGCTTTGAAACTTGAAATCAATCACAAGAAGCCTGGAAAACCTCTTTAACATAGGCTAAAGAGCACCCTACTAAAGAATAAATGGGCCAATCAGGCAATTAGAAAAGAAATTATAAAATATATGGAACAAATGAAAATGAAAATACAACAATCCAAACTCTATGGGATGCGGCAAAGGCAGCCCTAAGAGGAAAGGACATTGCTCTCCAGGCCTATTTCAAGAAATTAGAAAACGCACAAGCGTAAAATCTAAAGGCTCACCTAAAGGAACAAGAGGCAGAACAATAAGAGCACCCCAAACCCAGTAGAAGAAGAGAAATAGGAAAAATCAGAGGAGAAATAAACAACACAGAGACCAAAGAAACAGTGAACAGATCAATGAAACCAAGAGTTGGTTTTTTGAAAAATAAACAAAATTGACAAACCTCTAGCCAGGCTTCTCAAAAAGAAAAGACAGAGCACCCAAACAGACAAAATCATGAATCAAAATGGACTTATTACAACCAACCCCTCAGAAATACAAGCCATTGTCAGGGAATACTATGAAAAATTCTATGCCAACAAATTGGCCAACTTAGAAGAAATGGACAAATTCCTAATCACACATTCACTACCAAAATTCACACGGGAATAGATAGAAAATCTGAACAGACCCAAAACTAGTGAAGAAATCGAATCAGTTATCAAAAATCTCCCAACAAATAAAAGCCCTGGACCTGATGGCTTCCCTGGGGAATCTACCAGACGTTTAAAACAGAAATAATCCCAATTCTTCTCAAGCTATTCCAAAAAAATAAAAATCAAAGGAAAACATCCAGACTCATTTTATGAAGCCAGCATCACTTTGATTCCCAAGCCAGAGAGAGATCCAACAAAAAAAGAGAACTACAGGCCAATATCCTTGATGAATACTGATGCAAAATTCCTCAACCGGATACTTGCAACTCGATTCCAACAGCAGATAAAAAGAATTATCCACCAATATCAAGTGGGATGCATTCCTGGGTTACAAGGCTGGCCCAATATTCGCAAATCAATCAATGTGATCCATCACATCAACAAAAGAAAAGATAAAAACCAAATGATCCTGTCGATAGATGCAGCGAAAGCATTTACAAAATACCGCATCCTTTCTTAATAAAGACCCACGAGAAAGTCGGGATAGAAGGAACTGACTTAAACATCATAAAAGCCATCTATGAAAAGGCCTCAGCTAACATCATCCTCAACGGGGAAAAACTGAGAAGTTTCCCCCTGAGATCAGGAACACGACAGGGATGTCCACTCTCACCACTGTTGTTTAACATAGTGCTGGCAGTCCTAGCTTCAGCCATCAGACAACAAAAGGAAATCAAAGGCATCAGAATTGGCAAAGAGGAAGTCAAACTTTCACTCTTCGCAGACGACATGATACTCTACGTAGAAAACCTGACAGACGGGGCGACTAGCTGGCTTAGTCAGTTAAGCGTCCGACTTTCGCCTGGGTCATGATCTCGCGGTTCGTGGGTTCGAGCCCCGCGTCGGGCTCTGTGCTGACTGCCAGCTCAGAGCCTGGAGCCTGTTTCAGTCTGTGACTCCCTCTCTCTCTGACTCTCCCCAGCTCACGCTGTCTCT
>NW_027527816.1:88727-97695 GCF_008692635.1 Crocuta crocuta
AAGATAGTTGCAAATGACATATCAGATAAAGGGCTAGTATCCAAAATCTATAAGGAACTCACCAAACTCCACACCCGAGAAACAAACAACTCAGTGAAGAAATGGGCAGAAGACATGAACAGACACTCCTCCAAAGAGGACTTCCACATGGCCAACAGACACATGAAACGATGCTCAGCATCCCTCCTCATCAGAGAAATACAATTCACAACCACACTGAGATACCACCTCACGCCGGTCAGAGTGGGTAAAATGAGCAAATCAAAGGACTCTAGATGCTGGCGAGGATGTGGAGAAATGGGCACCCTCCTACACTGTTGGTGGGAATGTAAACTGATGTAGCCCCTCTGGAAAACAGTGTGGAGGTTCCTCAAAAAATTAACAATAGAACTCTCCTAGGACCCAGCAATAGCACTGCTAGGAATTGACCCAAGGGATACAGGAGTGCTGATGCATAGGGGCACATGGACCTCAATGTTCAGAGCAGCACTCTCCACAATAGCCAAAACATGGAAAGAGCCTAAGTGTCCATCAACGGACGAATGGATCAAGAAGATGTGGTTTATCTATATGATGGAATACCACATGGCAATGAGAAAGAATGAAATCTGGCCATTTGTAGGAACGTGGATGGAATTCGAGGGTGTTATGCTGAGCGAAATAAGTCAGGCAGAGAAGGACAGAAACATATGTTTGCACATATAGGTGGATTAGGAGGAACTTAACGGAGGCCCATGGGGGAGAAGGGGAAAAATAGTGGAGGAGAGGGAGGGAGGCAAACCATGATAGACTCTTGAATGCTGAGAACTGAGGGCTTATGGGGATGGGGAAAAGGGAAAGGGGGTGATGGGCATGGAGGAGGGCACTTGTGGGGATGAGCACTGGTGTTATATGGAAACCAACTTGACAAGAAACTCTTGAAGGGGGAAAAAACTATTTCTGTGTTACTATAGGTAAAATGTGTAGAATATGAAATAGGACTTGGGTCATGTACTGTTCAGATATAATAATGTCCTTAAAAGTCATTTTGTAACAAACAGAGTGGCTCACAAACTGAGACTCACCAACGTGCACACCCCACATTGGTGTTTCTCTGACTCTTCACAAAAGTACACTAAGCATCAGCTGGTGTGTTACCAGCTCATCTTCCCAATATCACTGACAGGTATGCATCACCCCCCTCTGTGACATAAAGGCTACATAAAACTACTGTCACACCTGTGTGGTCACATTAGGACTTGATATCTGAATGGCTTTGAAATCTGAATGACTTGATATCTGATTGATGTTAGTAGGTTTTTCTTTGAGCGAAAAGGTTCTTTTTTTCCTCACAGTTGTACTACTCTTGGGGGGAAAATGTGATACAATCAATCCACAGACCTTAAAATAGAGCCATGATCAAAGTAAAAAAATAAGTGGTATATCTCCATTAATTGCTAGAATGCACTAAAATGTTAATATTTCTTATACTAAACATTAGTGGCTCACATTCTTACTTTGACTATGTCTTTACCATATGTGTGTAAATGTGTTATTGCAAGTAGAAAGGGAATAGTGTTCTCAAATGGGGGTGAAATAAGAAAAACTTGTGGAGCTTTTTAAAGTAATAATGTGATGCAGATGCTGCAGGAACACTAAATCAGCATCCCTGGAGGTTGTAAAGAATCCATGAACTTGATCCATGATTTTGAACACTCACTTGCATCTAAGAATGAGGTAACAAAATTCCCCTGAGAGTTGTCAGAAATGTTGGATGACACACGCAGGACAAAAAAGCTTAAAGCCTCCGACATTCAAGTCTTTCATCAAGGGTCTTCATCCCAAGTCATCAGAGTCATTGCCCCTACAGAACACCTTCTTCATTGCTCCCATCACATCCTTGTTCCGCAGGGTGTAGATAAAAGGGTTGGCCATGGGGGTGACAATGGTATAGAAGAGAGAAACGAACTTACCCTGATCCTGGGAATAGTTGTTGCTGGAATGGAGGTAAGCGTAGATGGCCGTGCCATAGAACAGGGAGACCACGGTGAGGTGGGACCCACATGTCCCGAACGCTTTCCTCTGCCCTGCAGCTGACTTTATTCTTAAGACCACCCTAACAATCCGACCATAAGAGTATGTGATTAACGCCACAGGTATGAGGAGAATGATCATGCTGACAAAGAAGGCCTCAGACTGATTCATAGTGGTGTCAACACAGGCAAGCTTGAGCAGTGGAGGGATCTCACAAAAGAAGTGATCTATTTTATTTCTCCCACAAACTGGTACGCGAAAGATGAGCACCGTCTGCAATGAGGAGTTGGCAAAACCAATGAACCACGATGCAGACGCCATCAGGGCACAGAGGCGAGGGTGCATGATCACCGTGTAGTGCAGGGGCCTGCAGACGGCTGCGTAGCGGTCAAATGCCATCACCCCTAAGAGGATGCATTCTGTGCCTCCCAACCCTAGAGAGACGAACAGCTGAGCTACACAGCCGCCAAAAGAGATAGACTTGTCTGCTGCCCTGAGATGAACCAGGAGCTGAGGAACAGTGCTGGTCGTGTAACACAGGTCCAGAAAGCTTAGGTTGGAGAGGAAAAAGTACATGGGAGTGTGAAGGTGTGGGTCCAGGCGGGACAGTGCGATGATGGTCGTGTTTCCCAGCAGGGTGAGCAGGTAGAAGATCAGAAGCACCACAAAGAGGACTCGCTCCAGTTGAGGCCGGTCAGAGAAGCCCAGCAGGATAAACCCAGTGAAGGAACTTCCATTTTTCTGCTCCATCCTTTCTTACCACATGTTTCCTGTCAACACCAAGTATTTAGCAATTTTTAAAAGAAATCTTCAAAACAATAAAAAGTTGGCAGGAGGTGGATCTATATCTTATTATAAGACAGGCCATAGCATTTTATAAGTAACTATTTGAATAAACGATGGACTCATGAATTTGACCAATTAGTTTCTATTTGGTTTCACATTACCACAAAAAAAGTAAATCACTAATATTCAATATATGAAAAATCAAATAATGGACCTGTGTCTGCATCCGTACAAAAGGTCTTTCAGTGTCACATTAGTAGGCTTAAAGAACTACAAAAGTATTTGGACACTTTAGAGAAAATGAGGGTGTGGGAAAAGGGGGACAGAATCCAGAAAGAATGGAAAACACATGCAGACAGAGAGGGACTCATTATGTTTCATATGTATCTCATAATTCCACACAACTGAAATGTACACACCACACGTCTGAGATTATAACACAATATGATCTTGAAAAAAAACTCAGGGATAGTAATTTATGACCTGGAATATATTTATACAAAGAATTCAATTACATTCAAACTATCACTACTAGTTCTGCATATAAACATACATGTGTGTATGGTAGTAAAACAATTAAGTAGTCAGAGAGAAATTGACACCACCACCATTCAAACAGTGTTTAACTTTTGTCCGAAAGATGCTTAAAAGTACCATATCATTTTAACAGAAACTCCAAAAATTCATTGGCTGTGCAGAGTCCTTTGGAATCAGAACTCTAAAATCCAGTGGCCAACACTTTCCTCTTCCTTCTGCAGATTTCTGTTTCACACATTACCAACTAGAGGTCATTAAGTTCCTGAAAGAGGTAGGCTTATTCCCTATCAACATTCTAATCAGAATAAACATTTAAAGAGTTATCCAAATGTGTAATCTATGTAAAAGGTGTAATGCTTTACATCATTTCCTATGATAATTACATAGGTAAATATATAAAGATAGATACACACTCAAAGCAATGACAGGTCAAAGAGCTACAATGCAAAACCTAGCATATTACAAGGAAAGGCATAAAGGAAAGCATATATTGGTATTGTCAATATAATAATATATTATTATATATATTAATTATATAATACCAGCCCTAAGGCTCCAAGGCTCGTCTGATGACATTTTCATCCAGCTGTCTAGTACTGAATGAGCATAGTAACAAACCAATGAACGAGGCATCAGAGGATGAGTATTTCAGTTCTATCATATCCATATGGGTAGGCATCCAGTACATTTTTAATTCTTCCAAGAGTTTTAAAATCTGAGTCAAGTTTGGGGGTAGACCCATCGATGTGTGAAAGAAACTGGTACAACACTGACATAGACACTGAATAAAGGATGTAGTGTTTCACACTTTTTTATGCCTCCTTGGATTTCCTATAAAGGTTGATTAGTGGTCTCCAAAAAACAAAATCTATATACAANAGCCTGATCCCGTGAGAAGCTGGACAGAACTCTCCAGTAGAACCTTGCATCTGTGATGGTAGAAATACTCCGTCCTCACTGCCCAATACTATACCCACTCTCCACCTGTCGCTACCTGTGCATTTAAAATGTGCTATGTACAGGGGTGCCTGGGTGGATCAGTCACTTAACTATCCAGCTTTGACTCACTGTTGGTGAGTTCGAGTCCCTCATTAGGGTCTCTGCTGTCAGCACAGAGCCCACTTGAGATCCTCCATACACCCTCCTCTCTCTTTCCCTCCCCTGCTTGTTCTCTCTCTCTCAAATGAAATAAAAAAATCAAGAAGCATAATAAAAATAAAATGTCTTAGCTACAAAAATAAAAAAGAAGAAAATGTATGAGCCAAGAAACTGAAATTACATTTTAATTGTAATGAATTTAAATTGAAATAGCTTCCTGTGGATACGTCCTAGTGCATCGGACAGCCCGGCTCTGGAGCATGAATTGCATCAGGTTCTGTCCTGCCTTGGCAGTGGCAGCCTTTTGTGCACCCCTGAGTCTGTCACTGGCTGTGAGCTCCCCCACCATGTTCCCAGACCTCCTGGCAACGTGGCTCCTTTCAGCTGAAGGCAATTCTCTCAAGAAGGGAATGGCTGTGAAGCTGGAGCCCATATTCGTAACAAATCGGGTTTGGATTAGAGAATCAGTAGGTAAAGAGCATCTGATTTAGACCTGATCTGACCTAAAGATCTGATCTAAAGGTCACCAACAGTGCTCACACAGGAGTCCATTCATGATGGTGTGCAAGGATGGAAGGACGGGACCTGGTGTACTTCATACAGCACCTCAGTGCAGTCACACACACATGCACTCACAGGTACACAAACACACACAGAAACACATGCACGCATACACACACATACACTACTTTCCCTAATTCATTAATTATGAAAACACTAAAGCTTCATACTACCTTTTCTTCATCATATTGCTATTCGTACTCATGGGAAGGATCAGCTTTTCTTGTTAACAATAAAGTCACAATACAGATGCATTGACACAATTATCACAAAATGGAACTTGCTTTTTGTAATTTTCAACATAGCATTTACAAACTCCATACATATTTTAGATATTTTGTGATAACTCATAAGGGAGGAAGTAAGCATTTAGGAAATATAAATTATGACAGTAAGTTTATGTATTGAGAACAAATATTGTCTTATTTCACAGACAATAATGAACCAAAGGAAAGCATGGGATGATGTAATTATGCATAAAGGACATATTTTATGATCACTAAATATGAATATTGAAATTATTTTCTGCACGTGCATAGAGAGGTATAATGAATGTACTAAAATAGATGAAATGTCTAGGAATGACATGGTGGCATTTGTAATGAACAATTATATTTAATTCCTCTATTTGCTGAATTCCATAGTCGGCTCCTTCCTTTAGACAATTGACCATATATGCAAATCATTTAGTATTTTTGTTTCAAGAACAATTGTAACTGAAAATAAGCTAACTTGCCAATTCCTAGAGCAGCACAGAGAGTTAGTTCCATTTTACTCACCTTTTTTTTTTTTGTCTTCTCTGTCGGGATCTAAGCTATTTCCCCACCTCACTTCAAGTTACTGCCTAAATACAGTTCTAGGATCGGAATGAGGACATGTAGAATCATTCAGTGTTTGCAGCAAACGCAAAGGTTGACTATATCAGCACTGACTCATCCATGAATTTTTCTTAAGAAAGGATGCTTTCTCAGGATGACTTCATGTAGTACCAGAGATCTGCACTTTGCCTCTAGAAGGTAGATGATGAAGACAATTGCAAACTTTCAGGATAGTTTCCCGGGTACGATGACCTGCCTGTGTGACAGGGAGACCCTTATGAGCAGGAGAGGGTGCCATGACACTGAGCTGTAGCAGTGCTGGCACAGAGAACCAAGTCCCTTCCCCTGCTGACCTCTCTGGGGAACATTGATGCCCCACACTCTTAATGAGCCCATGTCACTGAGCTGCCCACAGGTGGCAATCCTCAGGGACAATGACGATGGAGGACAATGCCAGAGGAGACCTAATCTGTCTCTTTTATTAGTTCACATCTCTCACAGAGGACAATAACTCCCTAGACCTCCCCAGCTACCCTAGCTGCCATCTGTGAATGACCTACATGTTTTACAAAACACTTAAGATTTTTCTCTCACAATTGCCCAAAATATTTACATGTGAACATTTAAGGAAGATTCCATTAAGTTCCTTAATCTTAAATATTAATATGTGAATGAATTCCTCACTTCATTTCATTTATAACCAAGTTATACGGCATCACAAAGCTAAATATTAGGCACATTCTAATCTTTAGCATGAATATGAAGAAGCGTCACAAATCCCACCAAACTTCTAACATTCTAGGAAAACAAAACTCAAATCCTCTAAAACACTGTAAGTTTATAACCATATTTCATAATGATGTGCTAAAACCATTTTTGAAAATATGTCTTTTTAATAAAACATACATGGTTTACTTAAACTCAGCTAGTCTTTGCATTTAAGTTCCAAATGATTTTCAATTTACCAGGAGAGTTAAAATAATCACTACAGAAAAATGGAAGGAAGTTAGTTGATGGGTGTTTTCTGACTGTTTCTTGTTCATAATTTCCAGTTCATTTATCATATTCAGTCTAAGACATAAACTACGTCCTGTTGAAAACATTCTTACATTTGAATTTTTTCAGTTATTCCCTTACCAGTTAGATACCATCCTGATAGTTATGGGGAGAACAGGCAAATACAATACACTCTGGGTATCATACCTGCTACTATGCTTTTCATCCCAGACCTCGCTGACTGCTGCCAGACTTCATCTGCTCAAAAACACTTTGATACTTGTGGGGCATTATCTAGTGATCCTGACCCAAGTTTCATAGCACTGTGGTCAGAAAATATGCATGGTACAATCTCAGTCTTTTCGTGTCTGTTGAGACCTGATTTGTGTTTTGTTTTGTTTTATTTTGTTTTGTTTTGTTTTGTTTTAATTAGTCTCCTAGCCCACCATGGAGCCCAACACTCCCAACACCGGGCTTGAAATCACACCCTGAGATAAGACACGAGCTGAGATTAAGACTCAGATGCTTAAACAAACGACGTACTCAGTTGCCCCCATGCCTGATTTGTGACTCAGTATGTGATCTATTCTGGAAAATGTTCCATGTGCCCTTGAGAAGAATAGTATTCTGCTGCTTTAGGATGGAATGTTGCACATGTATCTGTTAAGTCCATCAGACCCAGTGTGTCATCCAAATCCATTGCGTCCTCATTGATTTTCGCTTTGTGCAAGGGAATGATTGTGGAAAAAATGATTTGTCCATTTATGGAAGTAGAATGTTAAAGTCCTAATATTATATTATTGTCCATGAGTGCCTTTATGTTTGTTACTAATTGTTTTTTTTTATTTCTTTTTTTTTTAATTTTTATTTCTAGGAAAGAGAGAGACAGCGTGAGCAGGGGAGGGTCAGAGAGAGAGAGGGAGATACAGACTCTGAAATAGGCTCCAGGCTCTGAGCTGGCAGTCAGCACAGAGCCNCAAAGCTAAATATTAGGCACATTCTAATCTTTAGCATGAATATGAAGAAGCGTCACAAATCCCACCAAACTTCTAACATTCTAGGAAAACAAAACTCAAATCCTCTAAAACACTGTAAGTTTATAACCATATTTCATAATGATGTGCTAAAACCATTTTTGAAAATATGTCTTTTTAATAAAACATACATGGTTTACTTAAACTCAGCTAGTCTTTGCATTTAAGTTCCAAATGATTTTCAATTTACCAGGAGAGTTAAAATAATCACTACAGAAAAATGGAAGGAAGTTAGTTGATGGGTGTTTTCTGACTGTTTCTTGTTCATAATTTCCAGTTCATTTATCATATTCAGTCTAAGACATAAACTACGTCCTGTTGAAAACATTCTTACATTTGAATTTTTTCAGTTATTCCCTTACCAGTTAGATACCATCCTGATAGTTATGGGGAGAACAGGCAAATACAATACACTCTGGGTATCATACCTGCTACTATGCTTTTCATCCCAGACCTCGCTGACTGCTGCCAGACTTCATCTGCTCAAAAACACTTTGATACTTGTGGGGCATTATCTAGTGATCCTGACCCAAGTTTCATAGCACTGTGGTCAGAAAATATGCATGGTACAATCTCAGTCTTTTCGTGTCTGTTGAGACCTGATTTGTGTTTTGTTTTGTTTTATTTTGTTTTGTTTTGTTTTGTTTTAATTAGTCTCCTAGCCCACCATGGAGCCCAACACTCCCAACACCGGGCTTGAAATCACACCCTGAGATAAGACACGAGCTGAGATTAAGACTCAGATGCTTAAACAAACGACGTACTCAGTTGCCCCCATGCCTGATTTGTGACTCAGTATGTGATCTATTCTGGAAAATGTTCCATGTGCCCTTGAGAAGAATAGTATTCTGCTGCTTTAGGATGGAATGTTGCACATGTATCTGTTAAGTCCATCAGTACCAGTGTGTCATCCAAATCCATTGCCTCCTCATTGATTTTCACTTTGTGGAAGCGAATGATTGTGGAAAAAATGATTTGTCCATTTATGGAAGTAGAATGTTAAAGTCCTAATATTATATTATTGTCCATGAGTGCCTTTATGTTTGTTACTAATTGTTTTTTTTTATTTCTTTTTTTTTTAATTTTTATTTCTAGGAAAGAGAGAGACAGCGTGAGCAGGGGAGG
>NW_027527817.1:0-28893 GCF_008692635.1 Crocuta crocuta
CAAGTACGGAGCTCCTTACTTCTCCGCCATCTTGCCCCCTCCTGATTGGCTTTTAAAAGAGTTCTTCATTACAATTTCTATATTTTCATGCTGACAATTACAAAATCCTAAAACCTAGAAACACCTTCACAAACTATTATTCATAAGGTATTAATAGCTTTGTATTACATAATGTAACCTAAATTAGTTAATAAAACTAAACTAGAAAAAATATTTTTTTTAATAATTCGGATTTGGCTCAACAGGAACCTATAGAAATTAGCTGCCCAGTGTTGAAGTAATTACAATTAGAACAAGTAACAAATATAAATTATAAGGGCTATCCAGATCCACAGATTATGAAAATTTATGTATAAACTAAAATATATAAAGTATAAATGTGTTCCAGAAGAATATTACAAGGAATTTGCAAGGTTTTCAAAGAAAATGTTTCATTTACCTTATTGCTTTCTTGATTCCTCTATCCCGGGCAGCTCTCCCATCTCCATGACACATAGGTCAGTACTTTGACATCCCCTCCTATCTGAATGAAATCTTAATGAAAGAAAACAATGTGATGGAGATTTGTAGCAAGCAATTTCCATAATCCATATACTTGTAGTAATCTTTCTGACCACCTTCACTCACTGTCTCATTGTATTTGATACTTTATCCAAAGCAGTACTGTGAGTCCCAGTGACCAACCTTATCCAATACCATTTCTCCCAACTTTAGTATATAACTCCAAACTCTTTCATAGATATTCAATAAATATTTTTTTGTTATCCTTTAATCAAAATGAGGAAGAAGGCTCAAAAACTGGGTCATTCTGAGATTAAGGATGAAATTGGAGAGGAAATGGCTAAAATGAGAATAGAATGTTTTAGTCTTTTGCAAACAATATGTTAGTGGGATTTTTCCACCCTCAAGCTCAAGACACTTCATCAAATTACTCTCAATATTCTATGTACTCATTCACTTAGCAATTACCAACTCTTTAATATATTCTAGACTTGGTGTGTGGGTGTGTGTGTGTGCGTGCGCGTGCACGCGCACGTGTTTTGAGGGATGGAAGTTAGAGAGGAATGATGAAAGGATAAGTGGATGGAAATAAAATCTTCAAGTTGAGGATTAATAAGCCACATAAATAATTAAAATATATATGTAAACAATGAAACAGAAATAAGTAACATGTGCTTTGGGAGCATAATAGAGGGTCAAATTAATGAAATCATCATGAACCCACTGGAATGTGTCAGTATCCATGGAATATTTTGTAGGAATTTGAGAATGGCATTGTATAATGTTGCCCAAAACTTTTTGGGTTTTAAATGAATAGCTAATATAACAAAAGTCTGCAAGATTAGAACTATGATCTCTATCCACAAGAGATCTACATGAAATCAAGAAAATTATAGAACACAGAGCCTTAGTGAAATAGGGTACAAAACCTATTATCAAGAATTGCTGAGTGAACCAAACTATTATAGAAAAATAGCATTTTTTAATGTCAGAAATATTGAGTTACTTCAGGAGAAAATAAAGAGGAAATATTTAATGTTATCTACTCATCCTTTCAAAAACCTTGCCATGGGTATTCATAAGATAGCTGAGTAATCATTCAGTGGGGTGTTGACTTCAGATAAGAAATACTAAAAACTAGTACTATTAAGTGTTTAACATGTGTCATGTATTACAACATTTAGTTCTGACAATTCTGTGAGATACACAAATGAATATCATTCTCATGTTACAGATAAGGCAGTTGAAGTGTTTAAGTGAGTAACATTTCTGCTTTCCTAAAGTCTGGTTCCAGCGTCTTAACTTTTATTTTATATTTTATATTGTCTGTTTGGAAACAGGAAACACCTCATAGAGATAAGCTGGTAGTTTTGTTAAAAACGATCTCTTAGTGTTAGGTGCTACTAATCATCTCCCTTGACACCTTACTATGGTTTCTAAAGTAGGACATATACTACAAAATCCTCAAGTTTGAAAGTAACCTAAATTCTTTTGAAATCTAGTGATAAAATGAGAACAAGGTAAATATTTTTTATCATTATAACCAAGGAGCTGATTCTCAAAGAGTATCAGAAACACAGACTAGATGCTACTAGATTATGACAGGTCCATGAAGATGCAGGACAAAGGAGGGGAAAATAGAGAGGAAAGCAAGCTGTGTAGCAAAACAAACAAAACAAAACAAAACTGAAATAGAAAGCAAATAAGACAATTTCTTTTGGTTCGTGTGTGTGTGTGTGTGTTGTTGTTGTTGTTCATTTGGGTTTTTTTTTTTTTCTTGGTCCCTACTTCTGAGTTTTGATGGAAAACTTTGGTGAGAGAAAGTGATACTTAAAGATCAATTTTCTCTGGAATATGTTATATGCTACTTTAAAGATAGCTTCAGTAAAGATCTACAATATTGCTCAGGTATTTAAGAGTTGTCCTTGTAACTCACTAATTTTTTAATGCAACATCTCAGAGATTAGCCATTATGGTGACTAATTATATCTAGATTAAATCTAGATATCCACCTACCTACCTATCTATCCATCTATCTACCTACCTATTTCTCTCTCTCTAGGGAGAGAGAGAGCTTGTTTAGGGCATACACCAAAATAGTTTATGTGAGAGTGACTCCAATATAAAGTATTTATAAAATGAATGAACATGCTTATAAAATAAATTGAATACTGAGCTCTAGATAACAATGTAAGAAAATACCTGAAAAGCATTTTAAATAGTATTATAAGAAAATGGGCCTAAAACTCAGCATCAATCTTAAAGGCCAATGAAATGTTTTCTCATAAAGGCATTAGACACTCAACAGAAAATTATCCTTTAGTTTTATATAAAAAGCTATGTGGTTATGATCACTAGGCATCAAGAAGGATATGATAGAACCACAAATGGGCAATGAAAATGAACCAATATGTGAGGGAAGGAAGATTATATCAGGAAATAGTAAAATGAAGAACTAATTTAAAATGAAGAATTAAAATGAGAGAGAAGGAGAACAGAATTTCAAAATTATGGTTGTGAAACCATGAATAAGGTAACCTCAGTATTATTCATCAATTTCCCAAATGCAGGAAGAGGTTCTATAGTGAATGACTATTGTTTTACTGCCCAGCCAACTATCTCCCCTTCTGATAACAGAGCAAGCAGCCTTCTTTTTTTTTCCTTTGAGAGCAATGTCCCTACCACTCACTTATCAGTTTATGCTATTAGTTTGGGCAAGATGAGGGATTGGCTCAGGTTCAAGTCTTCCCAGAAAAACTCATCCAACTCAATCTGGACCAATGAAAGTCAATGAGAAATTACTAGAACTATTATGAAACTTAAATTCACTTTCACTGAGATGGTTAAATTAATAGAATATGTTTTAGTAATTTTGGGGAAGATAGCCTACATAAGATTGAAGCCATCAAAAGAGAATATCAAATTGGGATGGGGAGAGAAAGAGTGAGCCAGTGAATTCAGCTGATAAGAGCCAGGTTTATCTCCAGGATTTTCAGGTATGTGAGGCAGTAAATTATTTATTATGCTTAAAATAGTTATAGGTTATTTTCTGTTACTTCTGACAAAAAAGAATAAATGCACACTTTGAAGTCCAGATGAGAATACTTGAAAACAGTGTTGGTTCAAAACCTCCCTGGGTGCAATCTGAAGCCAGCTTCTATATCTGAGGGGGGAAGGCAGATCAATGAAAGAAGCAGACCACCCTAGACTGATAGGTGGCAATTTTAATAAACAAGGGTACTTACTGACGACACTTGTCTTGAGCACAAGATGAATAAATACCTACCCACCAGAATCTTAAAACTTTATATAGAAGCCTTAACTGGGTTAAGTCACATACCCAAGTCCAAGATGGCCTCAACACCACATTTATATCTCAAGGCTGTATCCTTTTGAGCAGCTTCTGGTAGCAGAGAAGGCAAGAAGAGTATACATTCCAAGGACATGGATGGGGGTGAGGAACCTCTAATTGCCTGGGGTCCAGCTTATGGGTCAGCTGGCAGTCACATCTTTCAAGATCTCCTCCAACACTCCAGTCCTTACTGTCTCTTGCAGTCTCCCATGCACCTCCCTCCCACCCCTTCTGAAGTGTATCCCTGAGCAGTCAGCAGAGGTTTTCACTAGCATGGAGGCAACTCATTTGCATCTATTTGGCTGCATTGGAGGCAGACTCCACAGCGACAATACAGGAAACTCAACAATAATTCCCCAAATCAGCGACATTTTCCACCAAGTGTTTCATGATTCAAACCATTGATTTATGGAAGGTATTATGCTGAGTGAAACAGGTCAGAGAAGGACAGATACCATGTTTTCATTCATATGTTGATCTTGAGAAACTGACTAGAAGACCATGGGGGAGGGGAAGAGAAAAAATAGATACAAACAGAAAGAGAGGGAGGCAAACCACAAGAGAATATTAAATACAGATAACAAACTAAGGGTTGATGGGTGGGGTGGGGTGGGGGAGAGGGAAAATGGGCGGTGGGCATTGAGGATGGCACTTGTTGGGATGAGCACTGGGTGTTGTAAGCCAATTTGGCAATAAATTACATTCATAAAAAACATTGATTTATTAAGTCTCTTGGGCTGGGGGTTAGATCATTCAGGGCATTTGCTATGCCCCCATGTGATTTAATAAAGATATACATTAGCAAGCAGATCAAGTATGAGCATAGAATATTTTGTTTGGAAAATGGCACAGGTGCCTTCTTCTGAGTCCAAGGCTATCCTATTCTGGAGGACTGCTTTTCTCATTAGAGACATTGTAGTGTTTATCAAGGACAGGCTTTGTTAGCTATCATTTAAGATTTGCTGAATGAACTAGTAAGGGCTTCTATGTGTGGTATAATGTCCTGTAGGCCAATGGAGGATATAAAGACAGTGGCCAAATGATTGTATCAGTGGAAAACAGAATGTGCCATCTGGTGTTGAGAAGAGAGAGGTTGGAAACTGTTACTGTGTGTAACCCAGAGTACAGTGGTCCAAACATACAGGTCGAAGCCACGGCCAAAGACCATTTGTGCCACATGACCATTGGCTACCATTTGGGGGCAACCAATAAATATCTGGGCAGTGAGACCAATCAGTGTCAAGCCAGTCACTATCCTTTAGTATGATAGAATGGCTACACAGATCCAGGGATATCCATTCCATACTCCTGTTATAACTGGGTTGGTTCTGTTTGAAGTGAATTTTCTGTTCCCAATAGAAAGGATAAAACACAGGTTGTCCATACCCAAGGTAAGCCACATAAATCTATCCCAAATATGAGCATAGCCGGCCATGGCTCTAGTCGTTATTTTTAGGACCCTTCCAGTCAGCAGTTTGATGGGCTGCCTTGCAGTATTTTTGGCATATAAAGAATATCCATGCATAATGTCACTGATAGTGTATGCCACAGGCCAGGTCTCTCTGGAACTATATTGGTAATATCAAATGAATTAAGAGTACAAGTCCTAACTTGTTCTTCTTTATGTATTGCTTTAGGGCCTTCCAATCCCCCTCGCTGGAGTGGTGATATTCACCATGGCCAATTCTGACAAGCTAGAGAGGAGCAGCTGCCCACATACCTAACAGATTGATTCCTTTGATTCCAGGCAAACAAATGGGCCCACTATACAAAGGTGTTTCCATCAGATGCCCATACTGTGCCTGGATACCATAAGAGCAGTAGAAGTCTAAGGTCAAAAATATGGGTATTTAGTAGGAAATTATATGAGGAAGCCTTTCTGTAAGAATTACGCTTGTGGCTTGATCCTTAAATGTTAATGTGGCTGCAATTTTAGGAATTTGACCAGGTTGTGTGTATCATACATGTTGACCAGGGGAGACAGCACTATTGAGCATCAGGTGGTGGCTGGGAGTGGGATATCCCAGACCAGGACTCCCACTTTTCTCCTTTCAATGGTGTATATCCCCTTCCAGGTATCTTGTGCTTCAGCAAGTCCAGTTTGCAGCAAAACAAAGGAATTCCAGTGGAGATTGAATAGTTTCACCTCACCCAGGGGTGTTAAGGAACTCACCCATGTTGGTGGGACATCTAATTGTACCTGCCTTTTCACAAGTGTCTGGATCTTTAAAAAAAAAAAAGTTTATTTTTGAGAGAAAAAGCATGAGCATGGAGGGGCAGAGAGAGAGGGAGACCGAGGATCCATGTGGGCTCTGTGCTGACAGCAACGATCTGATGCAGGGCTTAAACTCATGAACAGTAAGATGATAACCTAAACTGAAGTCAGATGCTCAATAGACGGAGCCACCCAGGCACACCCACAAATGTCTTATCAGGTGTCTGGGTCTTAATCCTCAGCATCATGTGCTCTCCTAGTTTTGTAAAATGGCACTAAGTTCTCCAAAATATTATCCTCTTCTCCGACCTTGTCTACCAGCCCCTAAGCTAGTAAAGTGTTGACAAACACATGTCCTTCTCTAATCTCAGCTCCTCTTCCAACTTTCTAACTTGAATTTCAACCTCTTGAAAGTTGGACTTTCAAGTTAGGCATTGTTATCCAGCCCAGCTGCCCACAGTGGAGGTCAGTGCCCTGTGGCAACTATTCATTTTACTTCTTAGCCTGAGGTGAGCCAAGTTCAGTATTCAAACAAGTACATTAAAGCAGCTGGCATTTTCAAGGTGTCCTCATATTTAGTGAGATGTTCTACTAGCATACAGGCCTTGCCTCTTCATGTTGAGGTTGCTGGTCAAGGCAAGATTTCCCCCACAGACAACCCCTTTCTTAAAGCCCATTTCTTCAATCTGCTGTCTGGCTTGCCAATTTCACATTCACAATATCCTTAGGAACCTCCTCAGTGAAATCTGAAACCAGCCCCCATACACAAGAAGAGACTAAGGAAAGAAACCAACTACTCCAAATTGGTAGGTAGTGATTTTCATAGGCAAAGGTATGTATAACACTTATCTTGCCTGGCCACAAGACAAGTAGACCTCTGCACCCACATGACAGAAACTTAAAAGTTCATTTAGAGGCCTTAACTAGGTTCAGTTACCTACAGTCAAGATAACTTCAATACCACATTTCTGCCTCAAGGCTGTATCCTTGAAGCCGCTTTTGGGAGGGGGAAAGGCAAGGACACCATGCATTCCAAGGACAGGATAGGGCATAGGGAGTTTCTAATTGCCTGAGTCCAGCTTGAGAGTCAGCTAGTGGTCACATCTTCTTGATGACCTCTTCCAACAAATAGAGAAAATATCTTGGAATTTTAAATGGATAAATGGATTTAAAAATTAGATTAACATAATTATATATAGTTCTGCATTTTCAAAGTCAAAATTTGGTATAATATCATGGAGAACAGTTATAACTGCCCTAGAATTTTTGCTAATAATGCGTTGTTATTCCAAATTGTGTGATTGCATTGTTTATTCCACTGTTACATGAAAATTAGTAATTTTATTTGCAATTTTTTCTTAATATGTAAAGAGATGTGATATTAATAGTCTGTTTGTAAAAGAGTATACGTGGACTTAGTAGAAAGCATAGGAGTGGATATATTATACTATTGGATAAAATTTTAATAGTTTCTTCCAGATATAAAATGTATAACAAGTTATGGGTTATATCACAATAAGTAGGAATCTACAGACTTGAAGGATTTTTAAAGACTATCTAGGCCATTCTCCAATTTTGTAGTTTAATTACCAAATAAGCATGTGGTACTATTTGAAATTTTCACATACTTTCTTCTGCATTAAGTAGCTCTTTCCATTGAAGATATTTCAGTTGTATGAATGCTAGTTCTTGCATTGATATGAAATATGTCCCCTTTTAAATTCAAAGTATAATTCCTCACTCTGTAGTCTGAAACAACACAGACCTTATTTCAATCAAGCTATATTTCCCTTTAAACTTCTTTAGTCCAAATATCCTTTATGAAAACATTTTAATAGGATATTCTATTTTATTTGAGTTTATTAAAAATTAGTAGAATTAGTTTATTAAAAATTAGTAGACTACAGTAGAATATCCTATTAAAACATTTTTGATTCATATATATCTATGGCTCACTATGTACCAAGTGAAATGCTTGGCAGAAGATAGAGGAATATACTGGGGAGAGAAAATTTCTCCTCCCATAAATCATATTCTCTGGATGGAAAATATACAGATATATAAAATATTGTGCATTGTCCTGACCATAAATAAACAAGATGATGAAAAGGTGTTGCCCTGAGAGGGAACAGCATTAGATACAGTGAATGATCAAAACATTCATCTTTAGGAGGTGATATTTGAGTTGAGACCTGAATAATAAGAAAGGGTCATCATGAGAAGATCTGGGAAAAAAGCATTCCTGGCAAAGTCAGGCAAAGATCTCCAGACACATAATCACTGGGAGAAAACAGCTTTGCTTGATTTCTAATCTCATCTTTTCTGATACAGTCTAGAAGTTTTTTCACCAAAAGTTAAGTCTTAGACATACATATATTTTAAACTAATTTTTAATAAACAAGTATAGTAGAACCATTACTTCCTATGATTTGATGCTTTGGTTCAATTAATGCAGACTGATTTTACATTAGCCTTTTTATCAGTTAAATTGCATTATTGATTCATGTTAATGAAGCACCATTTTCAGTACAATTTTTAAAATAATTTTTACCAGGTAATTAGTTTTATTAACATAGTTTTTTCCCCTTGCATTCTCCGGAATGACTAAAATAAAGAATTGGGACTTTTGCAACAGAGTTAAATTAATAGTCATAATTAACACCAAAAGACTTTAATTCAGTTGCTATTATATGAGTCTGGCAAATCTTTCCATTCTCCCTCTGCAAACAAATTCTTGCTTTTTATAGGCGGTTGCCTGAAGGCTTACAATAAATGGAGATAGGTAGTTTTTCTATTTAGAATTCATAGACCTTGTGCCTTTCTGAGATGACTCGTTCACTGCAGTCTCTGTAATTGTCCTTTCTACACTGCTAGGATTCACCATATTCCCTCACTTAGTTGTGTGCAGATCTGCATTGCTAGAATTCACCGTCTAGCTACTATAATGCTTTCAGTAATTGTACAAAAGTAAAAATTTATATTTATGAGGTAATCATACCTTTATCTCTTTCCTGTTGTACCATTTATCTTCAGCTTCATCATTTTATCATCCCAGAGAGGGTTGTTTCTAATCTTCAAAGGCCAAATTTCTTCTCTAACCAATCTACAAACTTCTTTAGCATTTGCCATGCCTCTGGGTTTTCCTGTGAGTTACTTCCTATGATAATCTACAGTAGAATTGAACATTAAGACTGACATTAACTAACACTCCTCTTGGAATTTGTTTTACAGAAAATAATTCATCTTTCAGTATTTTCATTATCATTGCTTCTCAGGGCTCAATTCTAACCTTCAGAAGCTTGCACTCTACTTTTTCTTTGTAATTGCACATTCACTTAACTATATGCTGATGATTGAAAATTCATAATTCCAGTTCAGAATTTTCTCCAGAATTATTGGAACTAAGTCCAGTTGCCTATCAATATTTCTACTTGGATGTGTCTCAATCTTGAAGCTAAACCTGAATTATAAGTAATATTCAATGACCTACCAACTAATATATATATATTTTTTTGTTTGTTGCATTTAACGAATACATTAAATTTACTACAGACTGGGCGCTGGCTGGATGCAGCTCTCTCATTCAGATTTCTGCATATATATATTCCCATTCCTCACTACCTCATGTCCTAGGAAATGAGTTTTTTTAGAAAAGAGAACAAAAGGGAAGAAGAAAAAGCACAAAGAATAGCTCTCAACATTCCTAAAGTCCTCCTTTTATATAAAAAAGCATCTTAGTTTTCTTTTATTTTTCTTGCATATTGCTACTATTTTTATTATTCTAATAATGCCCTTTATTAAGCATTCTAGGTTGTATATATCTCTTACTAAAAAGTTGAAGCCAAAGTAATAGCTATAAAACTGACTCTAGAGATGCCTAGGTCTCTCGATCAGTTAAGCATCTGACTCTTGATTTCAGCTCAGATCATGATTTCATGACCTCATGGTTGTGAGATGGAGCCCCATGTTGGGCTCTGTGCTGGACATGGAGTCCGCTTAAGATTCCCTCTCTCCCTCTGCCCCTTCGCTGCTTTTGTGCTTGCTCTCTCTCTCCCTCATAAAAGAAAAAAAAAAAAACCTTTAAAAAGTGGTCTTTCATTTATTTTTATTTGATTCTAAGTAGAATAAAATCCTTGAGTTGGGGATGAGGTCACATCTGACTACTGAGAACAATTCTAACTTTTTCCTTTTTCTAAATTCTGTAGTTTAATATAAATTATAATTGCTGTTGTTAAGTTTATTTACATAATCCTGTACTTCAGTAATTTGTTTTGGATTAAGTACATTATTTTTAATTTTTTACAGCTTAATGTTTATAACATAAATTTATCATTTTGGAATTGGGCCATCATTTAAGCCACTATGTTTTAGAACTAGTATTCGTTGTATTTGACACCAGTTTCAGCTTTCTTTAAAATATGAATTTAATGAATGATTCAATGTTTTCCTTTCTTTATTATATTTACATCTATCCGTTATTAAAATGCTAGACAAGGGGTGGGAACTTTATTCCATCAGTGTTAGTGTTTCCTAGTTAATTGTGACCATCTAAAAGAAAACCGTATATACTTTTCTAGTAAAATTCATCACATAGTGCCTAACATATTTCAAATTTCAATGTTACTTGATGACAGAGACAGATATAATGAGTTATAATTTAAAATTCTTTAATTAATTAATTTATTTTTTCTTAAATAATTTATTGTCAAGTTGGTTTCTATATAACACCCAGTGCTCATCACAACAAGTGCCCTCCCCATTCCCATCAGCCCTCTTCCCCTCTCCCCCACTCCCATAAGCCCTCAGTTTGTTCTCAGCATTCAAGAGTCTCTCNAAAATTCTTTTAAATGCCTCCAGTAAATCTATAGCAAAATAGCTTTTTATCTTAAACTATTTCGTGACTTGGTATTAGTCAAACTTTTTTTTTCTATTAAGAGATAATTGACATATAACATTGTAGTGTACAATTTATGTCGATAACAGAGGCAACATTAATATAAGGTAAGATTAATATTTCTAATCTTTTTTATTGTATTTAGCTAAAAATTGGGATTTTTTAAAATGAGACTGATTTATGAGATTGACACCAAATGACATCTATAATAAGGAGGTTGTATTCTTTGTCTCCACATTAGTTTTATATTTATAAAAGTTTATATAATTTATAAAAGTATTACTTTTGTAAAATGTGTTGTTTATTTAGATGGCAACATGACACTGCTTAACTCAATAAATCATTAATCTTAAAAGTTATTCAAAAAATAAAAGTGATTTAATACTTTAAAATAGAGGTTGCATGTTTTTTTCTTATGATAAATCCTAATTTTCATGTCACTATGTACTTCAATCTAAGGTAAAAGGATATACAATTGGACAATTATATTAATGTAGTAGAGAAAGAGGCTATGGCCAAATATCAGAGAACTACAATAAATTTTCAAATAGAAAAAAAAACAAAGTGTATTATATTTGGTAAAAGAGATGGAACCACTCTTACCTAATAAGAGGAAATTAAATATTTAATGAATGAAAAATCAAAATCAAATATTTAGTGAGTGAAATAACAAATGGAATCATCATAAATCAAGAATTAAGAAATTGAAAGGGTATTTAAATGTTGCATAATTCAATCACCTACTTCATGAATAAAGTCTTCAAATGACATCTTCATTATAAATATTTAAGCCTGGGGCGCCTGGGTGGCTTAGTTGGTTAAGCGTCCGACTTTCACTTAGGTCATGATCTCGGGGTTCGTGGGTTCGGGCCCCGCATCGGGCTCTGTGCTGACTGCCAGCTCAGAGCCTGGAACCTATTTCAGAGTCTGTGTCTCCCTCTCTCTGACCCTCCCCTGCTCACGCTGTCTCTCTCTCTCTCCTAGAAATAAATATAAATAAAAAAATAAAATAAAAAAATATAAATATTTAAGCCTATAATAGGAAATACATACAAATTATGAATGCTTTGTTGAAAATTTTTNGTCTGTGTCTCCTCTCTCTGACCCTCCCCTGCTCACGCTGTCTCTCTCTCTCTCCTAGAAATAAATATAAATAAAAAAATAAAATAAAAAAATATAAATATTTAAGCCTATAATAGGAAATACATACAAATTATGAATGCTTTGTTGAAAATTTTTTCAAACAGTAATCTTTCATATATACTAATTTTTCTCTTGTTGGCCTAAATTATATCATTGGAAGTCCTACAAAGTTACTTTAATTTTTCATTCATAGAACAGTTCAACCATTTAAAAGAAATCATTTTGTTTTCTTACTCAGTGCAATACATTCCCAGTTCATTCAAATGTTCATATGTTGGTTCTAAGGTTCTTTTAAGTCCCTTCACTAAAATGTAAGTCTTCCCAGCTCACACTCTATCTTTCTCATTTTAAAATTGAAAGAGATAATACCCATATAATCTGAGGAATGTATAAGGGAAACCTGATTATTACATTCTAAATCCCTGTTTGTTTTACTGAATGTGAAGAATTGACTTTTTGGTTGTCATATCATGGATTGATTCAAATGTTCATAATTCTAGCAATCATGAAAGGATAATCATTTTTTAAATTATTTTAACTTCTCACAATTTTAGCCTCAACCAATTATACCAACTATATAGTTCCAGTTAGATGGTTTGTTTTGTGATCCAATATGCTCTGTATAATTTATTTATTCAGTAAAGAAATCCTGTATCTCCATTTTATATGGTAGAAAGATTATGATAAAAGTTTATTGGATTACCTGATCTTTAAAGATAAAAATTAGAATTATTTTGATGAATGGTCATTGTGTTTTCAGTTTTCATTTAAAGTCCAATTAGTTAACATTCAGTGTAATATTGGTTTCAGGTGTATATTATAGTTATTCAGCACTTCCATACAATATCTGGTGATCATCACAAGTACACTCTTTAATCCTTATCACCTATTTCACCTATTCCCCACACTCATTTCCCTTCTGATAACCATCACTTTGTTGTCTATAGTTAAGAGTCTATTTCTTGACTTGCCTCTCTCTCTCTTTTTCTCTTTGCTCTTTTTTTTGTTTGTTTGTTAGTTTCTTGAATTCCAAATATAAGTATAATGTGACTGGAAACAGGCTTGATCCAATGAACACCCATTTCCCTTCTGATAACCATCACTTTGTTGTCTGTAGTTAAGAGTCTGTTTCTTGATTTGCCTCTCTCTCTTTTTCTCTTTGCTCTTTTCTTTTTCTTTTGTTTCTTGAATTCCACATATAAGTATAATGTGACTGGAAACAGGCTTGATGCAATTCTTATAATTTCTCTAAGAGCAGGGAAATGAATTAGTAACTGAGAAGACAAAATAATGAAAAAATAATGAAGCTAAACAAAAGAAAGAATTATATGACATGAAAGTGGACTTAGGGAACTCAGTAACTCCATCAAATGTAATAACATTTGTATTATAGGAATCAGAGGAATAGACAGAAAAGGAGGCATAAAATTTATCTCAAAAGATCATAGCAGAAAACTTCCCTAATCTGGGGAAGGAAAGAGACATCCAGATCCAGAAGACATCAAAATCAATAAAAGAAGGCCAACACTAAGGCATATTGTAATTAAATTTGCAAAGTATAGTGATAGAGAAAAATCTTAAAAGTAACAAGACAAAAGAAGTCCTTAACTTACAAAGCAAAACCCGTAAGGCTAACTGGAGATTTCTCAACAGAAACTCAGCAAACCAGAAGAGAGTGGCATGATCTATTCAAACAAGTCTATCATTCAGAATAGAAGGAGAAATAAAGAGTTCCCTAGACAAACAAAAACTAAAGGAGTTCATGACCAGTAAACCAGCCCTGACAGAAATATTAAAGGGGGCTCTAAGTGCAAAGAAGAGACCAAAAGTGACAGAGGCAAGAAAGGGTAAGAGAAAATCTCAAGAAACAATGGCAAAATAAGTAATAAAATGACAATAAATACATACCTATCAATAACTACTTTGAATGTAAATGGACTAAATGTTCCAATCAAAAGACAAGTCAGAATGGATTTAAAAAAAAAAAAAACAAGACACATCTATCATCTATATGCTGCCTACAAAAGACTCATTGTAGACCTAAAGACACATGCAGATTGAAAGTGAAGAGATGGAGAAATATTTATCATTCAAATGGATGTCAAAAGAAAGCTGGAGTACCAATATTTTTAACAGACTACTATACTTAAAAAAAAAAAGACTGTAAAAAGACAAGGACATTATATAATCATAAAGGGAACAGTGCTACAAGAAGATATAACGATTGTAAATATTTATGTCCCCAACTTGGAAAATCCAAATATATAAAGCAATTAATAACAAAAATAAAGTAACTAATTGATAATAACACTACAATAGTAAGGGACCTTAACACCCTACTTACATAAATGGACAGATCATATAAACAGAAAATCAAAGGAAACAATAGCTTTGAATGACAAACTGGACCAGATGGACTTTACAGATATATTCATAACATTCCATCCTAAAAGTGTGGAATACACATATGTGTTTTCAACTGTGCATAGAATATTAACCAGAATAGATAAACATATTAGGTCACAAAACAGGCCTTAACAAATACAAAAAGATTAATCATACCAGGCATCTTTTCTGACCGTAACGTTATGAAACTAGAAATCAACCACAAGAAAAAATTTGGAATGGCCACAAATACATGGAAGTTATACAACATGCTATTAAACAGTGAATTGTCATATTAATGCATTTTCTTTATAGTTATAACTCACAGTAAAGGTAGGAAAGATAAATTTCATGTCATTTGTATAGGATGTGACCTTTAACTTGCTGATACCTCTGCTGAAGTCAAGCCTAATATATGAAATTATCACTGACAATACCCATGATCATATTGTAGAATCTTCAAAAGGTAACTTCTAGCAAACTATATTTTTCCTGGCTAAAATATAATCAGTAACAGACATAAACATTACAATAATAAGTAATAACAGGTACTATTTTTAATTGGTTGTAGAGATGCTTGACTCAGTTTTCTACTGCATTATGTTCTTTTATCTTACATTTCTTTCTTTGAAATAAGAAAAATATCTTACACACTTTCTAGTTAACATCATATAAACATATTATTGTCTAAAAACTGTTCTTATCCTTTAAACATCATAGTTTTGCTGAACATTATAAGTCTTCTCTGAATTATTAATTTCAAAATGCCCTATCTACTTGTTCTCTATATTACAGCCCTTGTTAATATTTAATACTAGGTTTATGTTGAACTAGTAAAGGAATTAGGATAAAGAAGATCAGCTGTTTCAGACAAGGCATGGAATGTCTTGATGTTACCATAACTAGAATCTGTTCTAAGCTATTAAGTAATAAATTATGATGTCCTTAGTTGATCCAGAGATAATCTGACATTAGAATGCTAACTTCCATATATATACTAAGGTCTAAGGTCTTATGGAATAAAAAAAAAAAGTTAAGAAAACTTCCTAGCTAGGAATTACTAGAATATAGCTAATATAAGACTTGTAACTTCTCAATTTTATCATTACACATCTGAGGCAAGATTTGGGTCATACTAACACAATCCTGTGCATGCACATACAAATTCATAAAATGTGAGAAAGTTGAATTCCTATTTATTAACAATGGTAATAGTCAAGAATTGGCATTCAGTTAGAAAGAGGTTGTTCCGTATTTCTATCTAATCTTCAAAAAATTTTTGGAAAACGTACCATAGATTACTGGGATGTTTTGAAGTCCTTTAAACTTGTGTATGGTTGCATTCATTTATCTTCATCACATATGCAGAGATTCTTTGTGATATCCTAAAATTATGGTTCTCAGTTGGAGATGTGGAGTATGTAGGGAATAAAAGCATTATCAAAATGTTTCAAAATGTGCATGTTCCTAATTCCCAGGTAAGAGTATGTGAGAATATAATAATCTCTGGGGTTGCAGAAGATATGTATTTATTTTCGGGAAACATTCACAGATTATTCCAATTCTTGCTTTTCTCTCCAGTTGAAAACCAGTTACTTTGACTGAATTACAGAGCCTACATACCCACAAACTACACTATTTTTTCATGTCAGGGAAAGAAGAGTAGAAAAGAAAGGAAAAGAGGAAGGAAAGGAAGGGATGAGGGAAGGAGGGAAGGAGGGAAGGAGGAAGTGGGAAGAGATAGGGAGGAAGATAGGAGAAAAATGAAAGGAAGATATAAAATACAGCAAGCAATGTGTTCTTATAACTTTAAAGTATTCAGCCAGCAATAAAAGTAAATTTTGTAACAGAGATATTGAAAGAGAGAAGAATTTAAAATAGGTTCATACAATCTAACTTATCTTTATTAAGTATATGTGAATTTTTTAGATAACCACTGGCAGATTTATTTATTTAATGTAAATCTCTTCCTTTATATCACAAAGCATATTAACATGGCAGCATTAAGTAAAGAATAAAAGGGACCTTTTAGGTTCCTGGAAATCAGCATATACTTAGGATGATAATAATCAGGTGAAAATGCAGGAACTGTATTATTTCTTAAACAATTTGAGATGTATATCTTTGGAAGCTAAAAACAATAGAAACAACCATGAATCTTTGTTTTGCCTATATAGACTCTCTATATCTCCATGATATAAAGGCCCTAAATTAAATAAAAATTATTTTGTGAATAATATATTGGCAAACTGTAAGTCCCTGTGATATTGCTGGTTCTATTAAAACTTCTACTGAAAATGTTTCTGATTTTTACAGCACAATGTTTCATTAATAGAACCCTGCACATCTAAATATATATCCGAAAACAGCTTCCAGTTTGAAATTCAGGTACCACCTGTATTAGTTTAGGATTTACATTGTTAATATTTAATTTGGCATTTGCAGTAGAGATGTGCTGAGCTTTTTGGTATATATTTAGTTAAAGGAGTCAGCAAACCACAGGCAGACACCTATCTCTTGGCTGTATTTCTGTTTTTATTTCAGATAAGCTTTCCTTATGTCAAATTAATACCAAAAATAGACAATGCATTTTAAAAGTTAGGTTATGTATTTTTAGTTGTTATCATATTTATTTAATTGTATTTGTGTTATATAAAAGTGGTGATAATATTCCAGAAGTAAATATTCAAAAAATAGTTTTACTTAGGCATGCACAAAGTTATAATTTGTTCATTTTCCCCAAGCAGTATGTTATAATAGTGATAATGACCACAAGCAATGCCAAAAGAGCAAAGAAAGCACTATTTACATAAATTCACAATTAGCTCAAGCATAGTTTTGAACTTTTGATTTATGTTAAGATTTCATTTTTTGAAATCTAAAGTATTTGCTTGATATCTGTCTTCAATACTCAGCTCAGAATGTGTGTTTCTTAGATAATCTTTCTGAATGATTTTAATCTCAAAGATAGCATATACTATGACTGTTCTTCATTAAAAATAAAAGAGTAAAAGATAATGACTATTAAAACTTAGAAGAAAAAAATGGTAGTAATACACATCTCAAATGTGAAGGAAGAAGAAACAAAGTGATTTAATATAATTTAATATAAAATTTACCTGAAATTTAGCCCAATATATAATTTTATGCTCTCCAAAGGTTTATGCTGTTTTAGTAAATTTCTACCAGAGCATGTTATTGTATAGCCCCATATCTTATACAATAAAAACATATTCAAACCAAATGAGTGGTTTATTTGAAAAAAAAAAAAACTGTGCCTAGAAAGAGTATACATAAAGTAGAATATATTGAAATCTGCACGTAAGAAATGAAAGAGTATATTACTAACTCATCATTGAACTGACTGTGCAAACTATGAGTTGCTATTTTTGGCGTTCAGGGAGTTTACTACTGAGGAGAGGGAGAGCATGCAAGAACTTAAGAAATAACGTGTCCTTTAATTTTTATACTGAAGAGCAACTTTTATCAATCCTTTTAATGAACGATGCAGTCATTTCATTGACGATGGCTCCTATTTACCAGCTTTAAGTGTAAGAGGTACACTGATTTTAAATAATAACTTGAAGGAAGAAACTTATATTTTAATTAAAAATAGTTGGATGGAACTTTCAAAATAATTTGTCAAAGAGTTTTAAGGATATGAGCTTAGTCTCGGAAGCCAGATACTTTGGGATCAAATCCCTGGAACATCCCCTGTCAAGGGATGACTAGGGAAGTTCACCTAACTTCTCTGCTTGTTTCTCTATCAGTAAATATTGTGTTGAAAAGGAAAGCAGTTCATAAATGAAGAATGTCTAGCAAATGGTATGTTCTTGTGAGTGCTCATTTCTAAGAATAGCAAAAGTGTGGCTATGCTTGTGTGTGTGTGTATGTGAGCATGCCTATGTGTATTTATATGTTTCTGTAGATGTCTAGTGAGAATAGAGTCTGTAAAGAATAAATATCTTAGAATACTTTTCTCATTTTTCCAATATATGATCAAATAGTAACTGGCTAATCATGGCAAATTTGAAAGGGTGGTTCTTTTCAGAGACACAAACCCAGCAACTGTGATTTAACCTCTGAACACCAAGATACATACCCATTACATAAGTATGAATGTCCTGCCATTGTTTTCCCTCAAAGAGGGTTATTTAAAATAATGGAGAAATGTATTTCAGGAGTTTTAAGATCTGATAATGAAATATGTGTATTTTTAAGTAGTATTAAACAAAAGAAAACCAATTTTGCAAAGCATTTTGCTTTCGTTGAAATGAATAAGGCAAAGAAAACATCTGTGCTTGCTTTATACCGATTTTTGAGTAAAATGATATAGAGAACACCATTAAAATTTCCACATTAGAGAGACTATGTACACGATGAAAAGGGTTTTTCATATTACAATGTAAAAACACTAAAAGGAAGCCAAACAAGGATTGTCTTTTGGTTCAAAATTAACTACCTAAATATTGTCTTTTTATAAACTATTTGTTGGAAGCTAATAAGATTTCAGTAATATGTTTAAATAGAATTTCATTATCTCTATGTATATATATGAATGACAAAATGAGTTACATATTGATTTTTTTATTAAGCACACATATTTCTTTGAAAACAACATTATATTATGCAACTTTTTTGCTGTTTAACATTGATAATTGAGTTTGGAAGGAAAGTCATTACAATATATCATATGTAGTTTTTATGCCATGGTAAATTTTGTATATTTTAGAAAATCTTTTTTTTACAAAGATATTTAAATTACTGATTGAATATATTGTGAAATATATGGATACTGATTGTCTTACTTTACAATTGCATGTATCTACAATAATCCTTCCGCTGATAAAATTTATAAAACAACAGCTCAGTAGCTTAACTGTAGCAAGTTATTTATACTCCAAAAAGCCAAATGACAGTGACTGCAGCCACATAATTGATGAGTTAAATGAGTTTTATGTTCCCAAAACAATTTTAAAGCTGAGTAACCCAAATTTATTAGCCATATCCAGATGGAATATAAAGTCAATATATTGCTGTTTATGTATCAAGTCAGAGAAAATTATTAAGGATGATTTCAGCCGTGGATAGTAAGGGTGGGGGACCTTGGTTAAATTCTGAGGCTATAACTCAAGGAAATTTTGGTAGCTGCAAAGCTAGTGTAACAAATAAGATAACTGTGCTGTAATAGACTTTAGTTGAATTATTTTCTTGACTTAAAAAAATGTATAACTGGAATTGAAGTAGCAACTCCATAAAACACTTCAAAATATAATGTTGGAAAGAAGTATTTTATTCAGGCTTATTAGCAAATAAGACTTCATATATATGGAACTTGTAAAAAATATGTAAATAGATATTTTAATACAACTAAAATAGAAATGAGCTATTGGCAAGTACATAAAATGATTCTGTTTTAGCACCATTTTATTGTAGGAAATTGGAAAGATTTTTTTTCCAGAATGACAAAATACTAAATGGCTTTAACTGAGAACATACTATGCATTTTGGTCATTAACAATTATCATATAAATAGAATATATGATATGAAATATCAAAAGATATTAAAGGGATACATACAAAGGTAATATTAAAAATACATAGTTTTAGGGGCACCTGTGTGGCTTAGTCATTTAAGCTCCCAACTTCAGCTCAGGTCAGGATCCCCTAGTTCCTGAGTTCGAGCCTCGCTTTGTACTCTGTGCTGACAGCTCAGATCTTGAGCCTGCTTCGGATTCTGTCTCCCTCTCTCTCTGTTCCTCCCTCACTCACATTCTGTCTCTCTAACAAAAATAAATAAACATTAAAAGTATTCTTTAAAAAATACATATTTTTTAATCATTAAGGAGTTATATTAGATAGAATACAAGGAATCCAGACTCAAAACCTCAAGTTATTCTCTGTGGAATTTTGGAAAAGATGCCTAAATCCTCAACTCAGTATACCCAAGCATACCTTACTTCTGCTTATACCTGCACAGCCAATTAGTATGTAATTGTTGAGAAATGTGAAGATTTGAGGTCTTACTCTATACCAGGCTAACAAGTTTATGATGGTTTCATGAGTACTTGAAGAATATAGGAGACTCCTGGGTCAGAGAAAAGAACTATATTGCATACAGCACTAAAGATGGGATTAACTTCAGCATATGTATGTCAATTTCTTTTGCTCCCCAATCCCACAAGGAACAAGCTGATGCACCGACATGGGCCAGCTAACTACGTTGTATTGCAGGAAAGGAATTCTGAGCATAAGCTTGCCCTCCCTATAGACTGGAGAGAAAAATTATCTTTATTAAACAATAAGCATGTCTCCCTTTGCTGTAGAGGGTGTGACACTATACCTATCTTCAAAGGCTGTTCACTAAACAAACAAATCCAGAACAATAATCCAGAACAAAAATGGCAGCCAGCGTCTCACTGCAGGATATGCAAAAATGTGAGCAAACTATGGGAAATAGAAGTTCCATTAATTTATTAAAAAATTATGTAGTATTATTCCCTAGACACTATTCTGGAAATTCAGAATATAGTGATAAGTAAGCCAGACTAGGTCCCTGCTCTCATGAAGCTTAAATCCTAATAAAACTAAAAAAATACAAGTCAGAGGATTTTACGAAGTGATTAAGTTAACAATACTGAAAGAAACTTGGCATCTGTAAGAAAATTATGTAATAGGGTAAGGGAAGATTTCTTTGACATTATTTTTGAGTTGCAACCTAAATCATAAAATCTAGAGAAGTGAGAATCATGGCAGATAGAAAAGGGAGTAGAAGGACCCTGAAAGTTGCATAAAATTAGAGATAGTTACATTAATAAATTTGAGATTAGACATATGGACAAATTCCTACAAAATATATATTACCTGTTTCAAGAGAAGTACAAAACATAAATGCCCCTATAAACTTGCAGAAATTTGTTTTGTATTTTAAAAAATTTTTCCTTGGAAGAAATATATCTGACTAGTTTTAGAAGTATTTAAACACATGTTATCTAAGGATTCTATTTTCTTATAAACTTCTCGGAATAAACAGAAATCGGGGGAAAATAGAAGAAAACATTCCCCGAAACAGAGTATAAGCCTAATTGAAATTTAATATCTAAACCAGAGGAAGAGTGTATGGAAAGGTGCCCAATCACTTTAAAAATATTAGTGAAGAAAGGAGAGATTTTCAAGAAGAAAGAAGTGGTCAACTTGTTTTGTATACTGTTGAAAACTCATGAGTCACGATTAAAATTCTTAGCAATTCATTCCTGTGACCTTAACTAAGAGCACTTGAAAGGGTTGAGAAGAAACCCCAACTAGCATGAGTTGAGGAGGAAACATTGGTATCAAGTCAGATCATGCATATGAAACCCAGTTCTTTCATTTTAAAGTGTTAAGATGCTGCTCAAATATCATCTCTTTTCTGAAACCTTTCATCTCTTTTCTGAAACCTTTCTTAACTCTCTGCCAGAATAAAATGTTCATACTCTGATTTTACCACGTATCTTTGTTGTTAATAAGGTGTCACTCCATATGTGTTGGGAATATCGAAAGCATTACCTTGTCTTTCTTGTCTTTCCATCAAAACTACATCTTTGTATATTAAAGTGATTAATAGAATTTTTGCAAAGTAAAATTGAGTTAAATTGAATTGCAATGTAAAGTAATAATCAAATTCATTGAATTTAATAATTGTGTGTATCTTAAACAATGGATTCACTTGATTCTTAGTAAGACCTAGATTCATTCATAATCAGTGATATTGTTAACAGTATGTTTACTACTCCAAATATTTGAGGGAAAATATAGCGTCACACTTAGACATGTGTTCAAATGCAAGTACATTAGTTAAATTCACCATTATGATATTTTTCCTAAAGATCATGTATTGCTTGGAGGTTTTAAGCTGTCAAAGCAAAGCAGCAGGAAACAATTTTTCACACTAAAAAAGTGTTAAAAATATAGTGTGTGGCAGGGTGTGTAAACAACTTTAAATAATAACATTTTATCTGAATTTCATTAAAGCCAGTATTGAAACTTGAAGCAAAACTAAATATAGAACTGAATGTGACTTTCTCTGTTAACAAAAGCTAGCTTTCTCTGAAACCTTTTGTTTTTCCATTTGGCTTCTCTAGAATATCTCTGGATGAGATTACTTGTTCTCACTCCTTTTGGATGATAAACTGTAAATCCATGATGATGTGTGGTTTATATTTTATTTTGATTCACCATAACCCACTGAAGGCAAAACCAAGGGATGCTTATGAAGTGAAAATGAATATAGTTTTGATTTGTCTATCATCTGTTCTTTGCATGCCTGAACAAAGTACATATGAAGCTTCATTAGCCAAAACCAGCCCCTTGATTTAAAGAAACCTATCTCATGATGTCTAATCTTTATGTAGATTTACTTCACTGTTTTGATATCAAGTATAAAACTTTGAAAATTACTTGCTTATAAAGGAGACTGCAAAGGAATGCACAACATTTCTTTAGGCAATCTAGGGGAATATTGTTATGGGTATGTAAATGTTTTGATATCGTTTCTTCTGTAAAATACCTGAGAGAAATTGAATTGGTGCTACCTAATGTGTTCTGATGTTTTATAGTGAGTTTGGCTTGAGTTTCTCATCTAGTTTGAAATTCTATATTCAAATATATTCTATATTGAAAAAATATTACATACTTAACAACGTCTTGGATAATGTAAGTTGAGGTTCTTGTTAGTAAAGAAAAACACAAACCCAATCAAATTGTGGTTTGAAAAGGCTATTTAAATTCAGATATACGAATACTCAAATTAAGGTTTAAGAACAGATTCACTTGGATGAAATACTGAAATCTACAGTAATTTAAGTCATTTTACTTCAGTCACACTTCTTCCTGTATTTTCTGTCCAGTACCTCCTCTTTCTTTCTTAGCCAGTGTCCTCAGTTTGCTACTTCAGTATATCTTCTTGAATTCATTTGATGTGACTTTTGCTTCATCCTCCCTGAAAGAGTAATTACTTTCATGCTCCAAAATCCAACTCCCATTTCTCATCCCCTCATCTTAGATTTATTAACAACATTTGATGCTCCTTTATCTTTGAAACATTATCTCTGTTGTCTTCCAAATTCCTATTTTCCTGTTTCTTTTTTTCTTCTTACGTAACTGCTCCTTCTCAATCTCTTTTAAGAGTTCTGCTTCATCTCCAACTTGTAGTGCCCCAGAAATTAGACCTTTAATTTCTCCTTTTTATATCTACATTAAATCTCTTGGTAATATCCAATTTTATCATTTTAAATAACATTTTATAATAATGATACCCATGTTTTTATATCTCCACTCTTAAATTTTCTCCTCAATTCTAGATCCATGTTAATCTATCTATCAATGTTTCTGCTTTTATTCTTATAAGAATTTTAAGCTTCTCAAAACTGAACTTTCAGTCATTAACCATGCCTTTCCATTACCATCACCCAAACTGTCTCTTCCCATAATCTTTCCATTTCATTAATAACAAACTCATCCTTTCAGTTGTTCAAGCCAGAAGTTTGGGTAGCCCCTTGACATCTCTTTTCCATTCCACCTCATTTTAAATTTCCAGAAAACCTGTTAGTATTTTCTTTAAAATATACTCAGAATCCTACCACTTCCCAGTGCTTCCACTGCTGCTTCTTTGCCCTAAACCACCAAGATGTTTCATTTTCTTGAAACTATTCTACCTGTCTCTTTCCTGGTCACATTTCAATCTGTTCTTCCACACAGCAGTAAAAATAATTCTATTAAAAGATAACTCACACAACACAGAACCCTTCGGTGGACCTCTGTTTCATTAAGAGTTAAACATCAAAGATTTTAGAGAAGTGTACAGGTGAACAGGAGATTCTCACTCCCACTGACATTACCATCAGTGCCTTCCTGATTTGATTATCTGCTAATAAACGTTTCAGCCAAACTCACTTCCCTGCTGTTCTAAATTCACACCTGATATACTTAGGACCCACTCTTCCTCTACCTGGAATTCTCCTCCCCTGCATATCTGCATGGTTTGACACTTAGTTCTCCAAGGTCTGTATTCAAATGCCATTGGATTTAGTGAAGCCTTTCTTTGCGACCCTATTTAAAATGGTAATGTCTTCCTTTTCTTATTTTTATTTATAGCACTTATAGCTATCTGATGCATTATTTACTGTATTATATATTATATTTCAGTCTTACTCCCCTAAAATCTAAGCTTATAAAATAATATTTATTTCTGTGAAATTGTGATTTTTAAATACTTCAAAGCCATCCATTTTTGGTTTTCTGATAATATATGATTTCAGTAAGTAACAAAGCTGACTTCTTCTTGGAATTACTTGATAATGATTAATTTTTCTTTATGCTTTCATAATTATTGAAATTAAAAAAAATGTCAGTGTGGAAAATCAATATATTTTATTTTAAATTTGAACGTAACATATTTCATGATTTATTTTTAGAAAATACAGAAAAGATATTTTAGAAATAAAAATTGTTTTCTCTGGCAAGTACTTTGGTTACATATTGTACATTTTGTCATAAAATTATATAATCATTCTTGTTATTAGAACCTTCATAACACTATCTTACTCAATCCTTAGACAATGTAAGTGAAAGAGAGTAACTTCTATGTTCTCCTTGATATATTTTAGAAGAAGCCCTTTCCAACTTTAAATTACTTATTCTAAGTCAGCCAGTAGCCTGGTCAAAACTATTTTAATTAATGATTTGAGATGTAAGACAATTATGACATAGTAGAAGCAAAAAGCACATAATGGTGTAACTATTTCTTAAAGCACTGTAGGGATAATGTAGGTTAAATGCCCTGCTTGTCTCACTGTTCATTCTATCCAGTGTGTCACTGACATTTCATATTTCTACTTACTTGTGAAAGACTAAGGAGCTTTATTTTGGATTGTATGTCACAGACTCTAATTTTGGAAGTTGTGCCCACTTTTGCACAGATGAAGTGATGAATGCTGCTTAATATAATATAGTTGCTTAGAAATAGGAAGGAAGGTATAGGGAATCACAGGAGCAAAGCAATCAGGTACAAAGATTTAAGTAATTTTTAGTGCTTTATTTATTGAATCAGAAATAGTATATTATTCAAGTGAAATGCAAAAGCAGAAAAATGAGTATTATTATTGAGATTAAAATAGAAGCTATTGAACATAAAGGTAGAAGATGGAAGTGAAAATAACCCTAATTCTCTTCCTCTACCTTTGAAGACCCAACCATTTCAGCAAACTGGATATAAATAAAGACAGAATAAGACATATCCACTATTGTATAACATGCTCATACAGGTATAGAATACAATACTTTTGAATATTGTAAGAACAAATTCAATTATAAGGAAGTGGTATCATTAGTGTTTAGAGAGCTAAATATTGAATGTCACTTTCTTTGGCATTTTTGTTCTCCTTTAGGAACTTAGAGGCTGACATTAATATTTATTTCTCTCTGTTCTTGGGTCTAGTTAAACATGATCAACTGTGCATGATTGAGTGTCTTTGATTAACAATGTCTCAATTTCCTTAATTATAAATACTTATAAGAACCTTCTGCCTCAGAGGAATATTGTGCTATTTACTAAGAACCAAAGAAATCCCAAGAAAATTTATTTATCAGGGTAGAAGTCAAAATCCTAAGTAGAAATATTTGTTGAATAATTTTACATTAATGTTGCTGTTTCCCCATCGTCATCGTTGTTTTAATTTTATTCTAGACTGAGAAGACATCATAATGTTGAAACTTCTAGTAAACATTTTATTTTCTTTTAGATAAACTATAATTTCATCTAATGTAAATGCTAAGTTGTTTCCAAAATCAGCAATTGGAGATAAAACATGTATTGGATATTTAATGCAACTCAAAAGCAGAGGGAAATCAAATAGATACAGAACTACATAATTTGTCCTATATGCTCATTGAAATTCTACTCAAATTTCCCTACTGTGATTCTTCCATATCTAGTGAGAAATACTATTCCTAATCACAATCCATACATACTCAGAGTCCAAACTTGCCCCATTCTTATACTGGAAGCAGAGGCAAAAAAAAAGAATAAAGCCTGGGAACAAAATGAAAACAGGTGAAGAGATCAGAAAAGAAGAGAGTGGATGGGGATGGACCTAGGAGTTATAGAGAAGTCTGATCCACCAAGAGAAGCCACGGAAGTACTTTCCTAATAGAAATATTTTATGACTGGGGCACCTGGGTGGCTTAGTCGGTTAAGGGTCCGACTTTCGCTTGGGTCATTGTCTCACGGTTTGTGGGTTCGAACCCCGTGTCGGGCTCTGTGCTGACTGCCAGCTCAGGGCCTGAAGCCTGTTTCAGTCTGTGACTCCCTCTTTCTCTGGCCCTCCCCTGCTCACACTGTCTCTCTCTCTCTCTCTCTCTCTCTCTCTCTCTCTCTCTCTCTCTCTCTCTCCTAGAAATAAACACACTAAACAAAAAAAAAAATATTTTATGACTAACATAGGAAGTAATGAATAAGTAGACCAACAAAATTAAATAGGAAGTCAAGTAAAATCTACAGACTAAAGAAACAGAAATATTTACGATAAAAACGATGTCTGCAGAAAACATTTTTATGTGAAATTTCACATTAACTTTTTAAAATATAGAAGACTGTAACCAAAGAAAACTATAGCAAACACTGATAAGGATTTTTTCATATGTATGACCATGAAAAAAGAAGTGTCTCAGTTTTCTTCCAGTGGGGAAGAATGGTTAAGTAATCTTAAAAAGTTAGAACACAGTTCTGGGCCTCTGTATTTCTGGTGGTAGTTTGATAGAGTAAAGAATACCAAATAAGATATTAGTGACATTATTTGGTATGTCACCTAAATGCTCTGTTTTACATTGGTGAGTTAATGCTATAGGAATTGTTTTTTGCTATTTTAATTGGGATTTTATGATTTTTAATAAGCTGAACATACTTTTTAAATTTACTGTTTATTCATTTGCATTTCTCCATTTTTGAGAAGCCCTTTTCCAATTTTTTGTTACCTATTTTTCTTACTGTTTCCTCATTGATTTTAGGAATTTCTTATACATTCTAAATAATAGTCTCATGTGAATTTTAAATGTTACAAATAATCTCTGCACAATATGCCTTTTATTTGTTAATTTAGCAATGTTCAGAATTTTATATCAAATTTTACCTTAAGGTTGGTGCTAGTTGAATAGTATTCAAACTATCATCTACCTATGGTCCTATTTTTCTCCTATTTTCCATTTGGTTACCATTATAGTTAACTCTGTCATTATTAAGTCTTTAATCCAGTAGAAATTTACTTGTACACATTTTTTTATCTTTATGTGATTAAGGTTTCAAAACACTATTTTCTACACCATCCATCCTTTATTAATTGATGGTGTTATCTTTATGATATATAAGCTTTCCCAATATACAAGTGTCCATCTTTTTGTTTTTATTTTTTAACGTTTATGTATGTATTTATTTTTTAGAAAGACAGAGAGAGAGCACGAGTGGGGGGAGGGGCAGAGAGAGAGAGAGAGAGGTTCAGAATCTGAAACAGGATCCAAGCTCTGAGCTGTCAACACAGAGCCCCATGTGGGGGTCTAACTCACGAACTGTGAGATTATAACTTGAGCTTAAGTCATCGGCTTAACCACCCACATGTGTCACAAGTGTCCGCCTTTGAACTATTTATCTTATTCTATTGGCCTTGTCTTTTCTTGTAACTTTAGCATAAAAGTTTTACTATGGTGGTCCTAGAATTGCGAATGAGCAATAGTTCATATTTACTTGCTTACTTTGTTTATATTTATTTCAATTTCAGAAAAATTTACAGGTTTGTGTAAAACCTAATAGAGAACCCAACAGAGAGGGAGATAAAAGGAATTACATCATAAAACAAAAACTCAGTTTTTGCACTAAATCAAGATGTGCTGAAAATATCATTACACCAATTGATGGAAACAGGCTCTAGTTGAGAACTGCATCACATTTCCAAACAGTGAGATTAATATTGCAGTGCATTATTCAGTGAAATGGAATGTGTATCTTAGTCTTCCAGAGGCTTCAACCTGGGAATAAATCAAGAGACCTGATGACAATGGTGGATACACTTTCTAATAAAATTTGGTTCTATAGAATTTTTACAAATTACCACTAACTATAGGTATTATAAAACTGTGGGTATTATCAAAATTGTTGATATTAATGGAGAACTAAGTATCTCCTTTTATAAGCTGAAGAGAGAGAGAGAGAGAGAGGCCCATCATATTCTTATCTGCCTAAAAGCATAAGCTGATGTTCAAAGTCAAATTGCCTAAAGAGAGAAAGCTCTATTTTCAAAATTAAAAATAAACAGGAGTGAGATAAAACATGGACTAAAAGAAACTAGAAGTTATAATAAACAAAATGATACTATTGAA
>NW_027527817.1:29016-45580 GCF_008692635.1 Crocuta crocuta
ATTATAATATAAATAATTATAATACTAAATTAACAAATTATAATAATAAGCTAATTTAGTAATTTAAATAATTATTATATAATAAAATGATTATGTTTATTATTATATTTCACTACTGAAACTATTAATATTTGAATGGGTTGATACATTTATAAAGCAAACATTTCAAGATATAAGATGTTTTCCAAAAATTTTAGATGTAGAGAGAAGATAAAATATTAAGCTAAAGTTATGCATTGGTTGAATTCTGCCAGTGTTTGAAAATCACATGTATTCTGGCTGCTTTCATTCTGACTCAGCCGCTTTTTCGCCCTTTTTCATGCCAGTATGAGGTTTACTGTGACAAGATGTTAATCTGAACAATATAAACAGATGTTTATCTGAACACTTCCTGTGTGAATCAGATCTAGCTCAGTGTAGCTTTTTACAAAAGCTAAATGGCCTTGCACATGTCTTGATATTGTAGGTGGGTGACTTCTAACTGTGAATTGTGGCTCTATTTCTAATTAGCTAAGTAACCTAGGATTAAGCAACTGTTCACCTAAAATATATAGTATTCATGTATGTAAAATAAGAATAATAATTCTTACCTCAGGGATAATCTAAGGTTCCAACACTTATTGAAATGCCATGTCCATCCTGTTCCTGTTCCTCATTTCCTTGATCTCCAAAATCTTCTATCCCACCTCTGCCTTTTATGACTGAGCCAAACATTTTTTTTAAATGTTTATGTATTTATTTTGAGAGAGAGAGAGTAGGAATCCCAAGCCAGATCTGGGGCTCAATCTCATGAACCATGAGATTATGACCTGAGCGGAAATCAAGAGTCAGACATAACCAACTGAGCCACCCAGGCACCCTGTGCCAAACATTTCATGTGTCCTTGATTAGACATAAAGCTTCAGAGTATTCTGTTATTCCATTCTTACTGATATTATCTTTTAAGAGACAGTTTTCTAAAACATTTTACTCTGTCTTCACAAAGAACAGATGAATGTATAGTTGTAGAGCCAAATGTTTTATGGAAGCTGGGGTGGAAAATAGGAGACTCTATTGCATAAGGTTTTATCTCACTGCATTTTTCATTACCCTCTCGTTTTCTTCTTCATTTCATCATTAAAATTATCATTCCTTCATACCTAGACACACTTTCCCCCACACACAGTTAACTAAGTGGTTAAAAAAAAATAGAAAAGCAAAACTTGTACAATCAGTTGAGCCCAATAATGCATCTCAGGTTCTGCCTGTACTTTCCTTCTCCCTACTGGGTTGAGTTCTACAGCAAAGCCAATCAATTTTTGCTAATATACTACTACAAACCTTGAAGAAAAGCTATTGTATAGTGATTGTTCCAGAAACACAGAACATCATCCAGCTTGAGTTTGTTAGTACAATAGCAAAAAAATTCCAACCTGGGTCTGAATCTCACTTCTGTCTCAGTCTGGCTCAGACTTCAGAGAAGTTACACAATTCTGTGAGACTTAGTGACACAACTACAAAAATAACACCTACTTCATTGGCTTGAGGTAAAGTTGGAACTAGGGTATACACGTAAAGTGCTTCGCTCTGTTCAGTATTTAGTAAGAATTCAACAAATTGTACGTATTGGGGGGAGGGGCAGAGGGAGAGATTTACTTTATTTTGCCATAGAAATGTTATATGTCAGAGTTTCAAAGTCAGAAATGTGAGACCAAGTAATCCTAGGGTACCTAACCCCTTTAACGTTTGGCTTCTGCCCTAAACTACAGTTATCTTCCCTCCCCCCCACCCCCCGCCAACATTACTAGCTATACCACTTTGTGCTTCTGCCATCTCATTTTATCACTACTGCCGTTCTTCCTAACCTCTTTCAATTGCACACTTTGAATTGTCAACTTCATTGTTTAAAAAACCCACTAGACCCCACAGGACTATCTTTCTTTGCATGCTTCAGTGGGAACTTCACTTTTTTTTTTTTTTTTTTTTTTTTTTTTTTCTCTTTTNCTCCTTATCTCCATCCATGTAAAGAAAGCAAGCCATTCTTATTGTCATTATTTCTAGTCAGAAAGGAAGCACAGCATTCTTCCTCCTCACTCTTATTGTTTCCAAACCAGTAACTGCATTTTCATATAAAGCATGTGTTTTTAGGCACCTACCAAATAGCTATACAATTTTCTTCCCGTATTTATTTCTTTCTCTCTTTCTTTCTTTCTTGGCTACTTATTTTTTTAACTTTTATTTAAATTCTAGTTAATTAACATACATTGCAATATTAGTTTCAGGAGTAGAATTTAGTGGTTCATCACTTACATATAACACCCAGTGCTCATTATAACAAGTGCCCTTCTTAATACCCATCACTCATGTATCCCACCTCCCACTCACTTCCCTCCAACAACACTCAGTTTCTTCTCTATTGTTAATAGTCTTTTATGGTTTGCTTCCCTCTCTCTTTTTTTCCTATCCCCTATGTTCATCTATTTTGTTTCTTAAATTACACATATGAGTGAAATCATATGATGTTTTTCTCTCTGACTTATTTCACTTAGCATAATACACTCTAGTTCCATCTATGTCATTGCAAATGGCAAGATTTCATTCTTTTTGATGGATGAGTAATATTCTATTGTGTATATATACCACATCTTCTTTATCCATCATCAGTTGATGGACACTTGGGCTCTTTCCATAGTTTGGCTGTTGTAGATAATGCTTCTTGCCCTTCTGTCATCATCACTTTTTACATTCACCAAGGACTTTGGCACACAGAGATGATGTAATTATCCCTACAAATAAATATACCAACATCTTGGCATATCTTTATCTCTGGAATTTGAAAAACTATATGTTGTCTGTGGCCTACTTAACATACTGATTTCACAATTTCTTGGTCTGCCAATTTCCAATAATTATATCTCTGTACCTTATCTGTAAATCATTCCTACAACTAGGCTCTGAATGTTTTCATTACCTATTTACCTTTAAAATTTCTTGAGGGGCACCTGGATGGCTCAGTCACATAAGCCTCCAACTCTTGATCTCAGCTCAGGTCATGAATTCACGGTTCATGAAATTGAGCCTCATATTGGGTAGGGCTCAAGTAGGATTCTCTCTCTCTTTCCCTCTCTCTGCCCCTCCCCTGCTCCCTCTCTCTTACTCTCAAAATAAATAAATGCACTTTAAAAGAATATTGTGAATCTCAGTATTTTTCTCTGAATACAATACCCAATCGATTTAAAACTCTTTCAGTTTTCTTTGATTTCATCAAGATCAATTCCATATTAATTCCAGCCCTTAATAAAATATCCAGCTTCTTAATAATCAATTCACTTCAGTATGAAGGTTACAAAGATATAAATTCTAAGCTCTTACCCTAGTATCCAAAAGACTACAAAGAAAATGAGCCAACTTTGTAAATATGTGGGCAATACAAATGCCGTCCCAACAATATCACAGAGGTTCATACCAGTCCTACTTCAAGACTGAATTTGAAAATTTTATATATGAATCCACTGTCTAGTCTCTAAAATCCCTGTTTCCTCATCTCTGGCCTCTCTTCATGTGTATATCCCTCTATCATTTACCCTTGCACTCTTTGCAGGAGATCTTGCCTCCAACTTCCCTGGAATGAATGAGTCAATTCTACCACTAGGAAATTCTCCCCAGTAATCTTACTTTCCTATCAGCCACACTCTGTTTTCTTCTCTTAGTGGAGAAATGTTCACTTATTCTTGTTTCAGGCTACCTTTTTCTTGTGCTTTGAGGTTTCTTCCTTCAGGGTTCTTGAACTGTCTGTTGTCTCTTTTTCTTCTTATATTCAAATACTTACTGATTCTTTACCCCTAGAATATAAAGCATGTTCAAATCGCTCTGGTTTTATTATGAAAATCACACACACACACACACACACACACACACACACACACACACACACATTTTCCAGAGACCCAACATTTCTATCCACCTACTGCAATAGTATAGGCCTCCTCTCCTCAAATACTTTGTGAGAAAATACTAGATATGTATTCTCTTTATGGCCCAATTTCCCACTGACTCCTCTGAAAACCAATACATTGTGTCACTCACTACTGAACTGAAACTGCTTTGCTGAGTTCAAACAGTGCATAGTGCCAAGAGTAATGGGAACTTTTTTGTTTTTAATTTTCTTGGCCACTATGAACATTTCCTGATATTAACCATAAATTTCCAATTTAGAACCTCTTTCTTCTCTGGCTTGTGACACTCCTGTTGATTGTTGTTGTTTTGTTTTGTCTGTTTTATTTTTCTCCTCTATCTCCAGTGACTTCTTTTCTGTCATGATTTTGGATTAATTTCTTCTTTGTCCTGAAACACAGTATGACTTAACTGCATTCTTCACCCTTAGCATTTTCCCTTTAGACATTTTCATTCGGTGAGTTTATCCAATTTATGGGTTCTACAAGAAAAAGTAATTCACTTATTTAACAATTATTTATTAGGGAACTATTACATACAAAGAACTTATTTAGGCAATGAGAACATAACAGTAGGCAAAATTGAATAAAATCTCCTCCTACAGCTTAAGTTATAGTGGAGGAAATAGATGACAAACAGGATTATTATTATTTTTTCTCTGCTATGGAAAAAATGAAGCAAGAAGAAAATGACAGTGGATGTCAGGAACAGTGATGGAGGTTTTAAGGGAAAACTTATAAAATCATACTTATATCCCACTAGTCCAGTCATGGTCCCTGGTTTCTATATTACCTCCTGTGCCCTACGTGGTCTTTGTTGCTAACTCAGCCTGACATCTGGTGTGCCAAATGTCAATATAGAGAAAACCCAAGTAATCAATGAAACCACACACTATTAAAAAGTAGGGTAAATAATATGATTTATTAAATTTTTAAGATCAATCTGAACTTGTAATTAGAAAGGAAATATTTTTAAAGGTCTATCACTCATAAAGTTGCTTCAGTAGCAACATCAGACACAAATACCCACCACCATCTCAGCTGTGAGCCTCTGACCTTCTGCTAATATTCTCCAGTGAAGGAAATCAAGAATCCTTTGACTGTACCTAATTCCATTCCTTGGGACTATAATAAAATGAGGAAAGACTGGGATATCTTGTTGCCAAAAGCATTATAGAAATAAGTGAAAGGATAAGCAGTCAATTTCAAAAGGCTTATTCTACACAAATTTGTACAGTTTAAGCATTTAGAAATAATATAATGTGCTATTTTATTATTATTAATTTATTTAAAACAAATTGAGTCTGAGAAAGGCTAAGAGTTGATAAGTATATCTACGAGTTACTAAGTATAATACAAGGTACTTGTATGAAAATAAAGACATAGGAGAATATGGCCTATATTATTTTTAAATATGGACTCTAAAAAGATGACTATTTTTACACTACTTTATTAAATGTTTATTTATATAGTATAGCTATATACTTGTTTTGAACTGTGCAAACAATTTATAACTCTTAACTGTAACTTGCTTATTTCCATGTCCTGCCAATTTTTAGAATACTAAACCCTGGTACCTCCCAATTTTTTTCATATATATTGATATATTCAACAAATATTTATCAAGTGAGCATTGTTTGACAGATACTCTAAGGCACTGAGGATATAACTATACAAAACAACATAAAATCTATTACCTTATGCGATATACATTCTAGTGGAAGAAAAAATAAAATCGACAGATTACTGAGTAAAATATATATTATGTTAAGTGGTATTAACTACTGAGGTAAAAAATAAAGAAGAAAATGGAGTCATGAAATGCCTTTAATGGGAAAAATTTAACAGTGTATCTTAGCAACTGCTCACTGAAAAGCTGACATAAGTAAAGACTTAAAGGAAATGAGCAAAGTAGGCTATTAGATATCAAATAAAGAACACTCTAGGCCAAGGAGATAGCAATTGAAAAGACCCTGAGGCAAGACCATACCAGGACACCAGATGTGAAGAATATTAAGGTTCTAAGATAACTACAGCAGATATAATAATAAGAAGAGGAGTAGGAGATGAAATACATATAGTGAATAAGGAGTCATATAAGGCTAGTTGACCATCGTAATGGAAGCCATTGTGAGATTCTATAATGTGATATCATATACATTTTAGCAATGTCACATTGGCTACTACGTTGGTAATAGACTATAGGAGTTAACATAAGAAACAGAAGACAAATTAAAGAGCTTTAGCAATAGTCCAGGATAGAGATTATAATGGCTTGAAGCATGATGTAGCTGTTTGAAGTAATGGGAAGTCAAATGCTCATATAACTTTATTATAAACATAAAAAGTTTCAGTGATATATCAGATGTGGAATGTGAAGTAGGAAGGAATCAAGGGAAACACAAAGACGTTTGAACAATTTGAAAGAACAGAATTAACATTAACTGAGATGATGTCATGTTGAATTGTGTGCTATACAATTCATATATTGAATCCTTAACCCCCCATAATTTCAGAATGTGACTTTATTTGGAGATAGGTTTCTTTCTGATTTAGTTAAGTTAAAATGAGGTCATTAGAGTGGCTGATAACCCGATATAACTATTGTCTTTATAAAATAGGAAAAATTGGACATAGAGACGTAAACAGAGGGAAGATAGTGTGAAGATACAGGGAGAAAATGGCCCTTTACAAACCAAGAAGGAAGACCTGAAATAGATCTTTACTTCACAGCCCTTAGAAGAAGCCAATCCTGCCTGCAAAAAGGAACTTTCTCTTGCCTGGAAAATTCTTTTTAGAATGATATAAGTTATTAACAAACTAACAAGAAAATGAACTCTTATATACATATTCTGACTAAAGGAGTTTGTATTTATTTATTTTATTTTTTTAAAGTTAGACAGAGAGAATGAGGGGGAGGGGAAGAAAGAGAAATCCCAAGCAGGCTCTGCACTGTCAGCATGGAGCCTAATGAAAGCCTTGAACTCATGAAGTGCGAGACTATGACCTGAGCTGAAACCAATAGTCAGTTGCTTAACTGAATGATCCACCCAAGTGCCCCAAACAGGAATTTTTGATAGAGTAATTTTTAAATTTTCTTTTATGTTAGGTTGGTAGTGGTGATTTTAAACTTCATTTTTTTTTCCTAATTGATGTCTTAAATTCATTAATTTCCCACACAATCCAATTTAGAGACAAAATTGAATAAAATCCCTTGTCTAAGCTAAAAAAAGATAGTTTCCCAAATTAAAAATTAGTTTTTAAAATTACATTTACAAAAATGTCCATTCCAACTAGGAATGAAAGCAGAGACTCATTTATCCCTGCTCTTCTCTATTAAAGGCAACTATTGACTTGGGAAATAATGCAAGAAGCAACCAAAGAGAACTTCGAAAGTTGGAAAGTGGAAAATGAGCTGGCTAGAGACTTTAGGATTGAAGGAACAACATAGTGACATGTCATCTTATGAGGCCACGACACAATAGAAGAAGACAGTTCAGGGCCAGCATTTCCCAACCTTAATATGTTTTATTTTATTTTTTCAATGTTTTATTTCTGAGAGAGAGAGACAGACAGCATGAGCAGGGGAGGGTCAGAGAGAGAGGGAGACACAGAATCTGAAGCAGGCTCCAGCCTCTGAGCTGTCAGCACAGAGTCCAATGCAGGGCCAGAACCCACGAACCATGAGATCATGACCTGAGCCGAAGTCGGATGTTCAACTAACTGAGCCACCCAGGCGCCCCACATTTCCCAAACTTAAACAAGCAAAAGAAGTCAATTCAGATAGGTTCATTCTTTCCCCAGATTGAATGGAATTCCTGTGGGTAACACAAACAAGCCTAGCAGCATGAACAAGAAAAACACAATCAGAAAGTGAAAATAGGCTACTATACACCAAGGCAAAGGAAATGCTGTCATGTTGAGCTCCTGACCTGGAAAGTGTCCTCTTTTCACCACGTAAATATTCTTCTTCTCATCAAAATGCCATGGGTGTCTGGGAAGCACCAGGCAGGGGGATCCCCCACAACAAGTGGCCTAGTTCAAACAACTTCTTCATTCTCACATGCCAAGGATTTCCCTCCAAATTCAAGGTAGCCCAGCCTAGAGAAACTCCTTCCATCTCCTGCCCCCAGGACAGTGGAATCAGGAAGAGCAGAGAGATCCTGCAGCACTAAATCAGCAAAATGACCAAAATAGCTACACAGAAGCTCAGAAAATTAAATTGTCATTACAACTACAGACTACAAGAGTAGTCCAGAACTTATTTACTAAAACTAAACACATGACTTCCTGATAAAAAAAAAAAGAAAAAAGATTCAAATATAACCCAGAGTCTCTTAACATAATAGACAGATCCAGGATGCAATTGAAAATACTATGATAGCAAGAACAGGAGAATCATAAATATAATGAGAAAAGATAACTGATACCAGCACTGAGATGGACAAGATGTTTGAACTGTCTGGCAAGTATTTTAATTAGACAGCATAAAAACAGCTCAATAAGCAATTACAAATTCTCTTAAAACAAATAAAGTGAGGAAAAATCCTAACAAAAATAGAAATTATTAATATAAAAACATGGAGATTATAGAAATAATATGATACATTATAGTGTACAAACAAAAATCTTGATAGATGGGCTCAGTAGTAAATAGAGGAGAGATGTTAGGTAACAGAATCAGGAGTTGATAAATAATAGAATTTAGTAAATCTGAACAAATAGAAAATAGACTGGGGAAAATAAATTGTTCCCTAAGAACCCCATGAGACAATAACAAAAGATCCAACATTCTTATATTTGGAGTCCCAGAAAGTGAGAGGGATTATAGGACTGAAAGAGCATTCAAAGACATATGGCTGAAAACTTCCCAAATTTGGCAAAATGATATGAACTTACGGATTCAAGAAGCTCAGCAAACCTCAAATGAAACAAACAAATTATTCTGGTCAAGATACATTAATATGAAACTTAAGAAAACTATAGACAAAGAAAAATATCTTAAAAGCTGTCAAAGAGAAATGTCACATTGACTATAGAAGAAAAAAAGAAACAATTTAAATGACAGTGGATTTCTCATATGAAGCCAAAGAGGCCATAAAGAATTGACATAAAATTTTTCAAATACTGGAAAAAAAAATGTGAGCTACAAATTCTGTATCCAGTAAAATTCTCTCAGGAAAGAAAGAAAATAAATAAATATATTCACAGTATGGGATCAATTTCCAAAATTTTACCATGTTTATAAGGAAAAAAATAATCTTTCTTTTTCAACTTCCAGATTATGACAGGGAAACTTGATCTTTCACATAAAGTTCAAAAAAGATGTGTGAACTTTTTTCAAATAAAAGTTTTAGAAATATAAGAAATTTATCAAACCTTCCCCTAACAGTGCATGTTATATGTATTTTTCTTCTATTCAACTATTACAAACAACTCAGAATCTCAGTGGCAGATAACAACAACCACCTACTTCCCTTTCATGTCACATGTCAGCAGTTATGGATTGATTCCAGTATTGCTCAATGGAATTCTTATTCCAGAATCTAGGCTGAAAGTGGCAGCCACTATCTAGGGCATGCTGTTTTTGTGAAAGATTAAGACAGAAACATCATGCAATTGTTCTTAAAGAGTCTTCATACAAACCTTTGACATGTGTGCTCAGATTTCTTTGGTCAAAACAGGCCCATGGTCAAACTCAATGTCAATAGGACAGGTAGTATGCCCCTCCCACAAGAGGCACTGAAAGTCTTGGCATTTAGGTGGAAGGGTATAATCTTTTTGCTGGAAGGGAAAAGTGAATGATATTAAATAATAAATTCACTACAATGTAGCATTAAATAGCAGTATTTATTCTCTGGTTATTATTAAGATTATTTATAATCTTATAAAATTTACATTCTTAGGTATGGTAAAGCAGTCACAGTGCTCTAAAGGATTCTGTGTAGCATTTAGCATTTTTTAAAGGTAGTCAGTTTAAAGGTCACATATACTCTTGAAAGAAAACAAACACAATCAAATATATTTGGGAGCTGCTCCTTCTTAAAGATTTGTTGTTACAGTGTCCACTGCACAGATTGAAGAGGCAGAAGGGAGAATAAGTGATTTAGAAGACACAATTATAGAAAAAGAAGCTGAGAAAAAGAGACATCAACTGATCCAGTAACACGAAAGGAGTGTTCGAGAGCTCAGCGATACAATCAAATGGAACAATATCCGTATCATAGGAATTCCAGAAGAGGAAGAGTGAGGAAAAGGTGCTGAAGGAGTCCTTGAACAAATTATCGCAGAGAAGTCCCCCAATCTGGGGAAGGAAACAGACATTGAAATCCAAGAGGCACAGCCAACTCCCCTCAGACGTAACTTGAATCGATCTTCTACATGACATATCATAGTGAAACTGGCAAGATGTAAGGACAAAGAGAATTTTGAAAGCAGCTAGGGAGAAAAGGGCCCTAACATACAAAGGGAAACCTATCAGAGTGGTTACAGACCTATCCGCTGAAATTTGGAAGGCCAGAAAGAAATGGCAGGAGATCTTCAATGTGATGAACAGAAAAAATATGCAGCCAAGAATCCTCTATCCAGCAAGCCTGTCATTCAGAATAGAAGGAGAGATAAAAGTCTTTCCAAATAAACAAAAATTGAAAGAATTTGTCACCACTAAACAAGCCCTACCAGAAATCCTGAGGGGGACTCTCTGAGGAAAATGTTGCAAGGAACGCAAGGTACCAGAGACACCACCACAAGCATGAATCCTACAAAGGATACAATGACTCTAAACCCATAGTTTTCAAAATAACACTGAATGTAAATTGGCTGAATGCTCCAATCAAAAGACATAGGGTAGCAGAATGGATTAAAAAACAAAATCCATCTATATGCTCTCTACAAGAAACTCATTTTAGACCTGAGGACACCTTCAGATTGAAAGTAAAGGGATGGAGAAATGTAGATCATGCTACTGGAAGTCAAAAGAAAGCTGGAGTAACTATACTTACATCAGACAAATTGGACTTTAAAGAAAAGACAGTAACAAGAGATGAAGAAGGGCATTATATAATAATTACATGGTATATCCATCAGGAAGAGCTAAGAATTATAAATATCTATGCACCGAATATGGGAGCACCTAAATATATAAAACAATTAATCACAAACAGAAACAATCTTATGGATAAGAATATGCTAATAGCAAGGGACTTTTATACTACACTTACAGCAATGAATAGATCAACTAGACAGAAAATCACTAAAGAAATAATGGACTTGGATGACACATTGGACCAGATGGATTTGACAGGTATATTTAGAACTCTACATCCTAAAGCCATGGAATTCACTTTCTTCTCAAGTGCAAATGGCACATTCTCCAAGATAGATCACATACTGGGACTAAAGCAGCCCTCAAGAAATATAAAAGAATTGAGATCATACCGTGCACACATTCAGATCACAATGCTATTAAACTTGAAATCAGAAGCCCCAGGAAGAAGTCTGGAAAACCTCCAAAAACATGGAAGTTAAAGAACACCCTACTAAAGAACAAATGGGCCAATCAGGCATTTAAGCAAGAAATTAAAAAATATATGGAAACAAATTAAATGAAAATACAACAATACAAACTCTATAGGATGCGGCAAAGGTAGTCCTAAGAGGAAAGTACATTGCACNAGATGAAAAAGGACTTATTACAGCCAACCCTTCAGAAATACAAGCAATTATCAGGGAATACTATAAAAAATTATATGGCAAAAACTTGACAACTTAAAAGAAATGCACAAATTCCTAAATACACAATCACTATCAAAATTAACACCACAAGGGATAGAAAATCTGAACAGACTCATAACTAGTGAGGAAATCGAATCAGTTATCAAAAATCTCCCAACAAGTAAGAGCCCTCAGCCACATGGCTTTCCTGGGGAATTCTACCACATTTAAAACAGAATTAGAACCCATTCTTCTCAAGCTATTCCAAAAAATAGAAATCAAAGGAAAACTTCTGGATTCATTTTATGAAACCAGCATCACTTTGATTCCCAAGCCAGACAGAGACCCAGCAAAAATAGAGAACTACAGACCAATATCTTTGATGAATACAGATGCAAAAATCCTCAACAAGATACTTGCAAGTTGAATTCAACAGCACATAAAAAGAATTATCCACCATGATCAAGTGGGACTCGTTCCTGGGTTATAGGGCTGGTTCAGTATTCGCAACTCAGTCAATGTAATACATCACATTAACAAAAGAAAAGATAAAAACCATATGATCCTATCGATAGATGCAGAAAAAGCATTTGACAAAATACAGCATCCCTTCTTAATAAAGACTCTAGAGAAAGTTGGGATAGAAGGAACTTACTTAAACAGCATAAAAGCCATCTATGAGAAGCCCTCAGCTAACATCATCCTCAATGGGGAAAAACTGAGAGCTTTCCCCCTGAGATCAGGAACACGACAGGGATGTCCACTTTCACCACTATTGTTTAACATGTTGCTGGAAGTCCTAGAATCAGCAATCAGAAAACCAAAGGAAATCAAAGGCCTCAGAATTGGCAAAGAAGAAGTCAAACTTTCACTTTTCCCAGACGACATGATACTGTACATAGAAAACTCGACAGACTCCACTGGAAGCCTGCTAGATCTGATCCAAGAATTCAGCAAAGTTGCAGGGTACAAAATCAGTGCACAGAAATGGTTGCATTTTTATACACCAATAATGACTCAACAGAAAGAGAAATCAAGAAACTGATTTCATTCACAATTCCACAAAAAACATAAAATACCTAGGAATAAACCTAACCAAAAATATAAGAGATCTGTATGATGAAATAGAAAACTTATGAAGGAAATTGAAGAAGACACAAAGAAATGGAAAAACATTCCATGCTCATGGGTCAGAAGAATAAATATTGTTAAAATGTCATTACTACCCAAAGCAATCTACACATTCAATGCAATCCTAATCAAAATTGCACCACCATTCTTCTCAAAACTAGAACAAACTGTCCTAAAATTTGTATGGAACCACATGAGATCCCGAATAGCCAAAGTAATATTGAAGAAGAAAACCAAAACAGGAGGCATCACCATCCCAGACTTTAACCTCTACTACAAAGCTGTCGTCATTAAGACAGTATGATATTGGCACAAAAACAGACACGTAGACCAAAGGAATAGAATAGAGACCTCAGAATTGGACCCACAAATGTAGGGCCAACTAATCTTTGACAAAGCAGGAAAGAGTATCCAATGGAAAAAAGACAGCCTCTTTAACAGATGATGCTGGGAGAACTGGAAAACAACATGCAGATGAATGAAACTAAATCATTTTCTCACACCATACACAAAAATAAACTCAAAATGGATAAAGGACCTGAACGTGAGACAGGAAAATATCAAAACCCTAGAAGAGAAAGCAGGAAAAAAACCTCCTTGACCTTAGCCTCTGCAATGTCTTACTTGACACATCCCCAAAGGCAAGGGAATCAAGAACAAAAATGAACTACTGACACCTCATCAAAATAAGAAGCTTCTGCACGACAAAGGAAACAATCCATAAAACTAATAGGCAACCAACGGAATGGAAAAAGATAGTTGCAAATGACATGTCAGATAGAGGGCTAATATCCAAAATCTATAAGGATCTCCACACCCGGAAAACAAGTAATCCAGTAAAGAAATGGGCAGAAGACATGAACAGACACTTCTCCAAAGAGGACATCCAGATGGCCAACAGACATGAAACGATGCTCAGCATCCTTCTTCATCAGGGGATTACAAATTAAATCCACACTGAGATACCACCTCACGCCCGTCAGAGTGGCTAAAATGAACAAATCAAGAGATTCTAGGTGCTGGTGAGGATGTGGAGGATTGGACACCCTCCTACACTGTTGGTGGGAATGTAAGCTGTGCAACCCCTCTGGAAAACAGTATGGAGGTTCCTCAAAAAATTAACAGTAGAACTCCCCTATGACCCAACAATAGAACTGCTAGGAATTTACCCAAGGGACACAAGAGTGCTAATGCACATGTACCCCAAAGTTCATAGCAGCACTCTCAACAATAGCCAAATCATGGAAAGAGCCGAAGTGTCCATCAACTGACGAATGGATCAAGAAGAGGTGGTTCATCTATACAATGGAATACTACATGGCAATGAGAAAGAATAAAAGCTGGCTTTTGTGGCAACATGGATGGACCTTGAGGGTGTTATGCTGAGTGAAATAAGTCAGGCAGAGAAGGACAGATACCATATGTTTGCACGTATAGGTGGATTAGGAGGAAGCTAACAGAGGACCATGAGGGAGAACAAGGGGAAAAATAGTTGGGGAGAGGGAGGGAGGCACACCATGAGAAACACTTGAATGCTGAGAACAAACTGAGGGCTGAGGGGGGGTGGGGGAGAGGGTAAGGGGGATGATGGGCATGGAGGGGGGCACTTGTTGAGATGAGCACTGGGTGTTATATGGAAACCAACTTGACAATAAACTATTAAAAAAAAAAAAGATTTGCCGTTACTTGGAAAACCCTTGATGTATAATTTTAACAGTAGCATTTCAAGTATGCTACTTTGATTTCTAAAGTGGTCATTTACATCTTGGAACATAATAATTATCAGGATTTTATACATATAGTCAACATTTTACCCAATTATAAAGGCAATAGTTTTATCAGCCAGCAAATCTACTGAAGTTTCTGGCATTCATATCCTTAATGTGGATCAATTAATCTAGAAGAGATGAAAGTGCAAAGGATTAAAAAAAAAAAAAAAGAGCAAATTCCATTGCTGGAGCCATAGTTTATTGACAAACTCTGCTAGTTAATGTGTTGCCAGTAGGTAACACTTGAAACCAAACAGCATTGTTCACCATTTCCAAGAATATTTTGATCCATGGGGATACTGTTTAGTCATTGCTGAGCTGGTACATAGGCTCCTTTCATTGGTCTACTCTGTAAATGGAAGAATGTACACAAAAAATCTACCCCAGTAAAGTTAAACGACTTCCTAAGTTGCTAAACACAAGCTAGGTGGAGAACTGAAAATAGACCCAGATCTCCATGACCATAGTTGCATCACTAAACCGCACTCTCCTTTTGGTTGAAAGCCTTAGAATGATTAATAAGCTTATGTATTAAAGTGCCCAAGAGAAACTTCCTCTGTAGACCAGTAATAAGGAGATGTATTCTCATTTTATTTTAACATCTTAGCAAACCACAGATAAATATATTAAAATCACATTATGGTAGATGACAAAGAGCTTTCAAAAATAAAATAAGAAATTTGTTACCAACTTTCACTTCAACAGACTTTTACAGAGCAATCCTTTAGGGTTCTTGGCTTAAATGATGATGTTGCTGATGATATTTTATTTTATTTATATAATTTGTTTATCCACTAAGATTATATAGACTATTTGCCTAGGAAATTTGAAAAATTAAAAAGTAATTTGATGTGTTTGGCATTTACATCTACAGAAATCAAATAATTAATGTAATATGTTCATTTTAATTTGTTCCAGTAAAATATATTTTTTACCCGAGACAAACAAGAAATTAATTTTAGATTGCAACTCTTCTCCTCAGCACATAATTTGGATATATATTACTTAAAGCTGACACAATACTTACTTTTACTACTCGAATATATTTTGTTATTTTCTGTTTCATTCAACTTCCCACCCTCTTTAAATGCTGGACAAAACACATTGTATGGACCCAGTACAATTTGATCAATATTAAATAAATATAGGTTAAAAAAAACTTTACATTGAATGGAAGATGTACTATGTATTCATTCCACTGGTATAATTATACTGTAGATAATATGATATTAATAAAAAAATATCAGCCAACTGATTTCCAAATTCCTAGGCAGTCAAACACACAAAATGGTGTATCAACTCTTCCTCTAACAGTAGAATAAAGGAAGTTTGTTTTCTCCATAACTTTTCTTCTCACTAACTACAAAACCAACCATGCTTTCATTTTTGCCTTAATTTTATTCAAAGAGTTCTCACTGAGGACACAAATTACTTCCATACCAAACATTAGATTGACAGTTTTCAGTCCTGGACTTATTTACCCTCTCAATAGTATATGATAGTGTTGACCATTCCTTTTAAAACCCTCTTTTCTGTGATCTATTATTACACCATCCTCCCTGAAACTTCGTGTTTAGTCTCTGTTGTAACAATAAATGCCAGGAATTCCTTAAGGCCCAGTCTTAAACATTTTTTCCTTCCTTTTTGTTACATATATACATATATATTCTTAATTTTTTAATATTTATTTATTTTTGAGACAGAGATAGGATATGAGTGGGGAAGGGGCAGAGAGAAAGAAAGAGAGGGAGAGAATCTGAAGCAGGCTTCAGGTTCTGAGCTGTCAGCACAGAGCTCGACATGGGGCTTGAACCTACAAACCATGAGATCATGACCTCAGCCAAAGTGCGATGCTTATCCAACTGAGTCACCCAGGCACCCCTACATATATATATATATATATATATGTAAAATATATATATATGTAAAATATATATATATATGTAAAATATATATATGTAAAATATATATATATGTAAAATATATATATATATTTTCATTTTTATTTTATTTTATTTT
>NW_027527817.1:45694-83110 GCF_008692635.1 Crocuta crocuta
CCAGTCCTGTTTCCTTTCAAATTTGTTCTTTTCTAGTATTATTGGTTACAGTGAATGTCACCAATATACCTTCATTTGTGTACATTACAAAGTCACTATTTCCCTTAATCTTTTTCCATCCCAATTAATTTTATCATTTAAATATCCTTTAATTACTTGGACTTCTATCTAACGTGCCACTACAAAGAGAAACCATAGTCACTTACCTGGTCTGTTATAACATTTTTCTGAAATCTCTGCCTGGATCTACACTTGCCCTCATCCTATTCATTCTTCACCCTGTAGCCAGAGTATTATTTTTAAGAACATGTATCTGGTAATATAAATTTTCTGAAAAGGAATCCTTAATGAAGTCCCATTGCTCTCAAAATAAAGCCCTAGGTTCATAGAGCAGCATAGAAAGTCTATCATGGCCCACCTTATCTGTAACCCTCCAGTTATACTTGGTCTTTCTCCAAGACCTTGTCCTTTGTTTCTCCTTGCTCTTTATGCTGAAGTCACATAGGATCATTTGCAGTTCATCAAAGATAATTTGTTTCTTCTCACCCCTTTATATCTGTCACTATTAATATTGATAATGAGTTTTAATATTAAATTGTCTTACCTAATATTTCCTCAAACGTATTTCACTTCAATTATCACTACGTCCAATCCTTTAACATATTTTCATAGGCCTATATTTCTTTCCTTCAACACCTCTCACAGATATAACATATTAATTCATGTCTGCCTATTTCTACTTACCTTGTTAGCTCTATGAGGGCATGATCTGTTTCCATTTTTCCTTAGCATTGTGTCGCAGGAGTCTATAGGAGGTGTTCACTGTATGTAGTTGTTGAATATATGAACAAATTCTATCAAAGACAGTTATTTAAGAGAGTAGATTTTGTTGTTGTAAGAAGTATATTACATGTTGTAGGAGTATTTTAACAATAATTGGTTAACATTAAATGATGTAAAGAAATATTTTATGAAACGATTTCTTTGAGAAATTGTCAGCAATTATATAGAAACACATATATAGTGTACTTCGGGTAAATCTCTTTCAGGAATTTTTCTTGTTACAAATACTTTTTCTTGTTGCAAATACTTTTTTTAAAATGTCCAATTACTTTTTAAATATTAATTCCAGTGTGGTTAACATACAGTGTTATACTAGTTCCAGGTGTACAATATAGTAATTCAGCAATACGATATGTTATCAGGGCTCATCCTGAAAATTGTACTCTTAAATACCCATCACCTATTTTACCTATCCCCTACCTACTTTTCCTCTGCTAACCATCAATTTGTTCTCTATAGTTAATAGTTTGTTTCTTCATTTGTCTCTCTTTATCTTTTTTGTTGTTGTTGTTTTTGCTTTCTTTGCTGATTTGTTTTGTTTCTGAAATACCACATATGAATTACATTATGTGGTATTTGTCTTTCTCTGATTGACTTATTTTGTTTAGGATTATACTTTTAGCTCCAGTCATGTTTTTGCAAATGATAAGATTTCAATCTTTTTATGTCTAAATAATATTCCACTATGTATGTGTCCTACCTCTTTATCCATTCGTCTATTGATGGATACTTGGACTTCTTCCAGAATATGGCTATTATAATGCTGCAATAAACATAGGGGGTGATTCTATTTCTTTGAATTAGTATTTGTTTACTTTTTAGGTAAATAACCAGTAGTGTGATTATTGGATGATAGGGTAGTTCTATTTTTAACTTTCTGAGGAACTTCCATGTTTTCCACAGTGGCTGTACCAGTTTGCATTCCTGCCAACAGTGTGTAAGGGTTCCTTTTTATCCACATCCTGGTCAACACTTCTTTCTTGTGTTTTTGATTTTACCTATTCTTACAGGTGTGAGGGGATCTCTCATTGTAGTTTTGATTTTCGTATCATGATGAGTGCTGTTGAGCATCATTTCACGTGCCTGTTGGTCGTCTATCAGTCTTCTTTGGAGAATTGTCTGTTCATATCTTCTGCCCATTTTTCAATTGGATGATTTGTTTTTTGGATGTTGAATTGTATTATTTACAAGTATTTTAAAGAACACAATTAGATAATTTAGCTTAAATCACACTGTTACATTTTACTGCAGTACCTGGAATCCAAAATTAAAATTATGTAGACTCATAAAATTTTATAAATTAATAATAATAACCAGGACCTATTCAGCAACTACCAATTAATATTAGTATTACTAATATAACTAATTTGCATTTAATCACATTTTGTGCCAAAGATTTACTTAGCATTATATACAATAATATGGTAATAAGATATGCATAGAATGCAAACTTAGATACAAAACTAATCTTTGTGGCGCTTACACATTCACAAAATGCATGCACAAATGACAGAGTGGCTATTGCTATATATCTGTTTTTTCTCAAAACTAATGGTGAAAATATGTGTGTGTGTCTGTGTGTGTTTTCAGTTTTATAAGACACTTTACATTTACCAAACTTCACCAGGTACTAACATAATATTTCACTATGCCCAAGATATTTGGAAAAATATTAGAAGATTAGAATATTATGACTATTGCCTAAAGATGCCAAGATATAAGAAAATGTTTAATAATAAATATTTCTATCATAAAAAAGATAATTGGCTATTTTAAAATATGAATTTATCAATTTAAACTGGTAACAAGGGCCCAACTTTGGTAACATGCTCCAAAATTTATATATGACTCCTGAAATATATATCAACTGATTTAAAATAAGTGAAACTTTAGTGACCCCAGGCTTTATACCTGAATGAAATGAAATGAAGTTGAATTAGTGTCAGTTACCTAACATGTATTTTACCATTTCTACATGTAAGCCACTCAATTCCTCTTCTCTTCTAATGATCTTCCTTCATTTCTATTCCTGAAAATCCCTAAAGGGTACTTTATATGTGATCACAAAGCAATCAATTGGTTATTTGAGCCAAGAAGCATCTGCCATGTTCTTACATCTTAATCCTGAGTCCTTATATAATGTGTTCCCTTCCTTGAAATTACCTCGTGGATATCACTGGTTTGGTAAAGGGATTATATTCTGCTGACTATCTTCCAACTCCATGCCATTCTTTGTCATTTGGCACTGAAAGCAGCATTTTTGTCCCCAGAAGATAAACTACCTTAAAGTCAGCCTTTTTATCCCATCCTCTTTCTTTCATGTAGAGACTCCAGACTAATCAAAGTCTCTGATACAGGTGGCACCCAGCCCACTCTGTATACTTTGTCTCCTTCGCTTTCCTCCTTGTGCTTCACAAATACACAGTTACATACATAAGCCCATCGAAAGGCTTTGGTTAAAACAAAAAGCTTTGTGAGTAGCAAGCACCTCAAATAGATACTTGGCTATCGGGCATCATACAATGCAATTAACATTGTATGGCATGGAATGCACAAGGCATGGAACACCCTGAATGTTTTCAGTGCATTCTTTTAGACTAGTATCAACCAACTAGGTGACATGAGTAAAAAAATGTGGGTTTTTTTCAGATTTTGTTTATTTTGTTTTAAACCAAAAACCATGGACAGTGAGACATTAGAATATACTGAATATAGGTTTTTTGTACATTCTTTTATACCAGCAGCATACAATAGGTAATGGAAAGTGCAATGAAATCCATTTTCTTTTTCTTTTTTTAAATTTTTAAATGATTTCAGCAATAGAATTTAGTAATTCATCACTTCCTTATAACACCCAAGGCTCATCCCAACAACTGTCTTCCTTAATGCCCCTTACCCATTTAGCCCATCTGCCCTGCCACACACATCGAGCACACCACAGTTTGTTCTCTGTATTTTACAGTCTTATGGTTTGTCTCCCTATCTGTTTTTATATTATTTTTGCTTCCCTTCCCTTGTGTTCATCTGTTTTGTATCTTAAATTCTACACATGAGTGAAATCATATATTGGTATTTCTCTGACTTATTTAACTTAGCATAATATACTCTAGTTCCATCCATGTTGTTGCAAATGGCAACATTTCATTCTATTTTGATCACCACGTAATATTCTATTGTATTACATACCACATCTTCTTTATCCATTTATCTGTCGATGGACATTTGGGCTCTTTCTTTCATGTGGTTATTGTAGATAGTGCAACTGTAAACATTGGGGTACATGTGCCCCTTCAAAACAGGACTCCTGTATCCTTTGGATAAATATCTAGTAGTGCAATTGCTGGGTCAAAAGGTAGTTCTATTTTTTATTTTTTGAGAAACCTCCATACTGTTTTCCAAAGTGACTATACCAGTTTCCTTTTCCACCAGCAGTGCAAAAGGTTCCTCTTTCTCCACATCCTCACCAAAATCAGTTGTTGCCTGAGTTGTTAATTTTGGCCATTCAGACAGGTGTGCAGTCGGATCCCACTGTGGTTTTTGATTTGTATTTCCCTGATGATGAGTGATGTTCAGCATTTTTCATGCCATCAGGATGTCTTCTTTGGAAAAGTATCTATTCATGTCTTTTGCCCATTTATTCACTGGATTATTTGTTTTTTAGGTATTGAGTTTGATAAATTCTTTATAGATTTTGGATACTAACCCTTCATCTGATATGTCATTTGCAAATATCTTCTCCCATTCTGTCGGTTGCCCTTTGATTTTATTGATTGTTTCCTTTTCTGTGCAGATGCTTTTTATTTTAATGAGGTCCCAAGAGTTCATTTTTTTTCTTGTTTCCCTTGCCTCTAGAGGCATGTTAAGTAAGAGGTTGCTGTGGACAACGTCAAAGAAATTCTTCCCTGTTTTCTCTTCTGGGATTTTAATAGCTTCCTGTCTTACATTTAGATCTTTCATCAATTTTGAGTTTATTTTTGTGTATAGTGTAATAAAGTGGTCCAGGTTCATTCTTCTGCATGTCACTGTCCAGTTTTCCCAGCATAATTTGCTTAAGAGACTCTCTTTCTTTCCATTGGATATTCTTTCTGCTTTGTCAAAGATTAGTTGGTCATACCTTTGTGGATCCATTTCTGAGTTCTCTATTCTGTTCCATTGATCTATATGTCTGTTTTTGTGCCAGTACTATACTGTCTTGATTATTACAGTTTATAATACAACATGAAGTCTGGAATTGTGATGCCTCCAGCTTTGTTTTTCTTTTTCAGGATTGCTTTAGCTATATGGGTCTTTTTTGGTTCCATACCAATTTTTGGATTGTTTGTTCTAGCTCTGTAAAAAAATGTTGATGTTATTTTGATAGGGATTGCATTAAATAGGTAGATTACTTTTGGTAGTATTGACATTTTAACAATATTTGTTCTTCCAATCCCTGAGCATGGAATGTTTTTCTCTTTGTTGTGTGTGTGTCTTCAGTTTCTTTCATAAACTTTCTATAGTTTTCAGTGTATAGATAGACTTTCCACCTCTTTGGTTAGGTTTATTTTTTTGTATTTCATGGTTTTGGTGCAATTGTAAATAGGATGGATTCCTTGATTTCTCTTTCTGTTGCTTCTTTATTGGTGTATAGGAATGCAACCAATTTCTGTACATTGATTTTATATTCTGTGACTTTGCTCAATTCATGGATCATTTCTAGAAGTTTTTTTGGTGGATAATTTTGGCTTTCCACATAGATGATCATGTTGTCTATGAAGAGTGAAAATTTGACTTCCTCCTTGCAGATTTGGATGCCTATTATTTCTTTGTGTTGTCTGTTTGCTGAGGCTAGGACTTCCAACACTATGTTGAATAACAGTGGTGAGAGTGGACATCCCTGTCGTGTTCCTGACATTACTGGGAAAGCTCTCAGTTTTTCCCCATTGAAGATGATATTAGCAGTGGGTCTTTAGCATATGGCTTTTATGATCTTGAGGTATGATCTTCCTATTCCTACTTTCTTGAGGGTTTTTATCAAGAAAGGATTCTGTATTTTGTCAAATGTTTTCTCTGCATCTATTGAGAGGACCATGTGGTTCTTATCCTTTGTTTTATTAATGTGATGATTTGCGGATATTGAACCAGTCCTGCATCTCAGGATAAATCCCACTTGATCATGGTAAATATTCTTTTAATGTATTGTTGGATCTGGTTTGCTAGTATCTTGTCGAGAATTAAAAAAAATTAATGTTTATTTATTTTTGAGAGAGCAAGACAGAGACAGAGCAGGAGCAGGGGGTGGGAGGCAGAGAGAGAGATGGAGATATAGAATGGGAAGAAGGCTCCAGGCTCCGAGCTGTCAGCACAGAGCCTGACGTGGGCTTGAGCTCACAGACCAGGAGATCATGACTTGAGCTGAAGTCAGACACTTAACCGACTGAGCCACCCAAGTGCCCCTTTATTTCCTCTTTAATTTTTCAGTTAATCCATTCATTCTTTAGTAGTATGTTCTTTAATACCCAAGGAGTCGTGGTGTTTCCAAATTTTTTCTTGTGGTTGATTTCAAGTTTCATAGTGTTGTGGTCTGAAAATATGCAAGGTATGATCTTGATTATTTTGTATTTATTGAGGGCTAATTTGTGTCTCAGTACGTGATCTATTCTGGAGAATGCTCCATGTGCATTTGTGAAGAATGTGTATTCTGCTGCTTTAGGATGAAATATTCTGAATATATCTGTTAAGTCCATCTAGTCCAGGGTGTCATTCAAAGTCATTGTTTCTTTATTGATTTTCTGTTTAAAAGATCTGTCCATTGCTGTAAGTGGGGTGTTGAAGTCCCCTACTATTATGGTATTATTATTAATGAGTTTCTTTTTATTGTGATTAATTGATTTACATATTTGGGTAATTCCACATTGGGAGCATAAATGTTTACAATTGTTAGATCTTCTTGGTGAATAGACCTCTTAGTTATGATGTAATGCCTTTCTTCATTTCTTGTTACTTGTTACTCCAGCTTTCTTTTTGATGACCATTAGCATGATAAATAGTTCTCTATCCCCTACTTTCAATCTGGTGTATAGGAATGGTCTCTTGTAAGCAGCATATAGATGGGTCCTAAATGGGTCTCTTGTAAGCAGCATATAGATGAGTTTCTTTTCTTATCCATTCTGATACCATATGGCTTTTGATTGGAACATTTCATCCATTGCCATTTAGAGTGAGTACTGAAAGATATGAATTTAGTGCCATTGTGTTGCCTGTAGAATTATTGTTTTCTGGTACATTCTAGTTCTTGTTGCTTTTGGTCTTTAATGTTTTGTTTAATATTTTCTCCACTCAAAGAGTCCCCCTTAAAATTTCTGCAGGGCTTTTTTTAGTGGTCACAAATTCCTTTAGATTTTCTTTGTCTGGGAAACTCTTTATCACTCTTATTGTGAATGGCAGGCCTTGCTGGATAAAGAATTCTTGGCTGCATATTTTTCTGATTCAGCATGTTGAATATATCCTGCCACTCCTTTCTGGCCTGCCGAGTTTCTGTGGATAGGTCTGCTGTAACCTGATCTGTCTTCCCTTATAGGTTAAGGACCTTTCTTATCCCTTGCTGCTTCTATAATTCATTCCTTATCTGTGTATTTTGTGAATTTGATTATGATATGCCTTGGTGATAGTAGGTTTTTGTTGACTCTAATGGGAGTTTTCTGTGCTTCTTGGATTTTGATATTTGTGTCCTTCCCCAGATTAGGAAAGATTTTTGCTCTAATTTGCTAATATAAACTTTCTGTCCCTTTTTTCTTTCTTCATCTTCTAGTACTCCTATGATTCAGATGTTATTCCTTTATAATAAGTCACTGGGTTTCTCAAAGTCTTGTATTGTGCTCTTTTACTTTGTTTCCTTTATTTTATCTGCTTTATTGTTCTCCATAATTTTGTCTTCTATATAGCTGTTATGCTGTGGTGGCATTCATTTAAAATTACATCTTGATTATAGCATTTTTAATTTCTTCCTGACTAGATTTTACATATTTTATCTCCACAGAAAGAAATTCTATGTTGTTAATTTTTTCAGCCCTAGGTAGTATTCTTATTATCCTGGTTCTAAATTCTAGTTCAGGCATCTTGCTTATATATGTGTTAAGCCCCTAGCTGTCATTTCTTCCTGTCATTTCTTTCTGTCAGGGTGAATTCCTTCATTTTCTCATAATGGAGGAAGAAAAAATTAATGAAATTAAAAATCAAAATTAAAAAATTAAAAACAATTCAAAAAAGAAAGGTAGAGCCTAGGTGTGTTATGGTCTGCTTGTTGAAAGAAGCTTCATAGAATAGAGAAAAAAAAAAAGGAAACAAAAGAAAAGAAAAAAGACACTAAGGAAAATTTTAAAAATTAAAAAAATATATAATAAAATAGAATAAAATGAAATAGAGAAAATGAAACAGAATTAAAATTTTTAAAAAGAAAAAAGAAAATTAATAATTAAAAATTAATATTTCTCCTTTTTCTGAGTTCTGTGACTCAAGTTATGCAGATTGTTGTGTTAATCCTCAGATCTATTTTCTAGGTGTGCAAAATGATTTGGTGCTGTTCTGTGTCTCCATGCTGCTCTGCCATCTTGATCATGAAATGCATTTTCTTTTTGTTTTGTTTTTAATTGGTAGAGTGATAAAAATGGAAAAGAGATAGCTCTCTCATGACATTTTATGGACAAGAAAAATAAAATTCTAAATTGAAAAACATTTTATCATGAAATATGTCAGTGCTCTAAACAGCTATATGATTATCAATTTCTTATGAACTTAACTACTTGTATGATTTTCAGAATCACCTTCATTAATTTCATATATACTTCTATAAATTTAAAGCAAAGACAAATGCCTCAATTTAGCACAAATTAATATACTATTTTGGTATGTTTAGGCCATCTAGTATAGATTAAAAAAAAATAATAACCTGGTGTATATGCTGGGATCTCAGAGGTCATCAGGGTCTAGGATATATATACATATTGTGACTCTACAAGGAGCATTTGTAAAAGTAAATCATTATATAACATTGAGTTAGTATTTCATCATTTTCTGTTATTCCCAAGTCCAAAATACCTAGCATTAAATGTATCTATAATAAATTTTCCCCCAAATAATGGATGTATAGGCTCTCACATATGGAGGTAATCTCAGAAATCAACTGTATTGTACTCTGTTCAGCACAGGGTCTAGCTGGAGGCAGACTGCCTGGCTCCAAGTCCTGCCTCCTCCACTTCCTAGTTCTGGCCCCTTAAATAAAATGCTTTGCCACTGATTGTGCCATCTGTAAAATGAACAGAGTAATAATATCTATTTTTGTAGATATGTTGTGAAGAGTGAATGAGACCATTAATATGAAATGCATAGAATTGTGCCTGGCAAACTGTTACTTTTTATTCTATTATCTGAGACCTTCATTATATACATAAGGCAAGTGAAGGCAACAAAAATTATATTATAAAATTATGATTGGTTTGTGATGCTATTCATGAAGAGACATGGTTTCCCTTTTTACTTTTTCCATACTTTCCTTCTTTTTTTCCTTAAATATTCGTTGAATGCCCGTTCTGTATGAGAAAGCATACTAGTATGTTCTATTTGCTAAGAAACCTAATTTATTTTCTCATCTGCTACCTAATGTAGTAGAATAATAACTTCAAACTCTGAAGTTATATAATTCATTGTTAAAAGTTGCCTCTCTAATATAAATGCTCACTTTATAATTTGGAACAGAACAGTTGATGGCAGTGAATTATATTAATTTTCTGTCAAGATTTTTCTTTAAATGTCACTAATAATTTTGCTTTTAACTCCTCTTTGAGTAAATTATTACATTTCCTCATTACCTGAATCATTAGGAAAGTATAAATGAATATGTGTCCTGAATTTTCCATTTTGTAATATCAGTCTTTTTCCACTTACTGACTTAAAATACTTTTTATTTTATCATTGCTACTTCCAGAAACACTTCACATTTTATAAATCTCCTGTTTGTGGCTACATGCCTATTGCACCTTAATATTTTATTTTCTTAGAAAATATTCTTTGCTTACATGCTTTGTTTTTTAAGATTCTTAATCCCCTTAATATTTTTTGCTCTCCTTTAAAAAGTGTTGACAATTTTAGTTGATTACTCATTTTTATTTAGTGACTAACAAAACAGAAAAAAATATGCTTTTCTGGCTGATTATAATTGAAGTGAGAAAACTGAGATTTGATCCATGTGTTTGGATCAGAAGACTAGACTCAGTTTTGGGTTATGCCTTGTCAAGTGTAGAGGCCATCCTAGTACTTTGGAAATCAGGTGGTGGAAGCACTCATATTCTGATACCATCAGAATTTAATGTAAAATTAATCCCCCTCAATTTAAAGTTTGCTTAGTAGCATTTCAATGATAAACTGGCTTCTCTTGCTGGCTAAGAATTTGTGAATTCATAAAACTATACATCATTTCTTATGAGTTCAGCAATCTCTGATCACTTTGACAGATGAATTAATTGCCAGGATAGTTATCAAATCAGATTCTTGTCCTACCCTGACAAAATAATAATAACAAGGTAAATGCTGTCTTGTGAGAGCTAGTAGCTGAACTGGGCATTTGCTCTCTTATACAAATATTTTATGTATCTCTGATGGTCTGTACTTCATTTATAGCATCTACTGACCAAATTATTTCTAAGTACAATCTACTGAAAACAGCTGAATGACCGTATTTTGTATCACTGCTCTACATTATGAGAATGTCCATTGAAATAAGAGCTCTTTGTTTTGAAGTACCAAACTCCTATGATATACTTGGGATTTCTCATAATTTGTCTTAGATTATAGATTAAAAAATTGGAGCCTAAGCAAAGTCAACTATTAGGTCGGTGACACACTATGAGTATCAAATTCACTCTGAATCCAAGGACCAAACTGCCTCCACAATGCCTGGGAAACATTTGAGCAAAGAAGGACTTAATGTATAAGTTCATAAACTCCATGGAATTACTTTTGGAGAATAACATAACGAGGTTCTAGGAGAATATGAAAGCATCCTATTGTAGTTCTTGCCTCTGATTCCAAATTGAACAGATAAAGGATAAAGGAATATGGGAAATATACATATATGCGATATATAGATAGATAGATATATCGATATATATATCTGGGATTTCCGGCTCTCTTTGACATCACCTTCAGTTGTAATGATTTTTTTCTTTTTCATTATATTTATTTTCCTTAAAGATTATTTTGGTTAGCAGATTCTGAGTCCAATAGGAATTAAAATTAATACAATTCATCTCATATAGAAATAAGATCATTGTATTGGGGTTTAAATGAAAGAGAGCCAAGTATCAAAGCATCTCTCAGTATCAAGTGTTGACAGAAAGTTACAGCTAGAAAGGCAGAAGTAATACATTCTTAGTAAATATGTGTGTGCACATGTATGAATTGGGGATGGATGATTCTTCCTGGTGGTATAAATACAAAGGCAATGGGTAAGATGAGACTCCTATAGCAAAAGTAAAATGATATGTTCAAATCCATGTTCTGAGACTATTTGGCTTAAAAATATATCATTTCTTCTGTGGTCTTCATTTTTCTTTCATTATATAAAATCTAGACATTGAAATAAATAATCCCACAGATACAAATACTTATAATTAATACCAATTGGAATATGTATTTTTTAATGAAGGATTCTGAATCTCTACTTCAACCATTATTGTGACACTGTTTCTGATCATAATTGTTTAAGTCCTATATAATGAAACAATATATTAAATATCAGTGAAATAATAGATAATTATTTATTAACCCCTGAATATAAATTTCCCAAAACAAAATATTGAAAAAGAAAAGAAAAATAAAATCTGGAAGCAACTATAAATAAATGCTGAAGAAAAACTCAAAACACTCAAACAGAAAATAAATGAAGGAAAATTCCCAAGAGATAAACATAGATTAGCCATTCTGTGTAACAAGAATGAGAAGAGTATTCCAAAATTAAAACTAATAGATGAAATTCTTATTAAGGTAATTGTGTCACTATCAGGTGGGGGGGGGGCACACAAATGATCAAGTTTCTACTCCTCAGGATTAAGTAGCAACATTTAATCTGATTAAAAGTTTGCCAAATCACTGATCTGTATAGCGACTCTAGGCCAAATATTCCTCTAGGTTTCATTAAGACATGAGCTGGTTTGAGTAAAAGAGTAAAGGGAATTAAAGGAGAGCTCATCTTCACAAAAGAACAAACTTAGAATGTTAAAAGTGGAGTGCAGTGTGTTATATATTAACTGGAGGCATAACAAGAAGTCAGTGAGCTTCAAAGTTAAAGGAATTCTACTCCAGGATTTAAATCACATGACTGAAAAACAGTGACTCTTTGCCTGGAAAAGAATGCAATTTAAAATAACATAAAACGGTAACAGATTTTTTCTTAAATATATATCACCTTTATTTTGCAAAGTGACAAAATTTGTTTTTAGTGTTGAACATTACAACTTTTTGTAAGCAACAGAGTATAAGGAATCCTACTCTTCTAGCATCCCACTTTAAATAACAGTCTATTCGCTGGGGCACCCGGGTGGCTCAGTCGGTTGAGCGTCTGACTTCGGCTCCAGTCATGATCCTTTGGTTCGTGAGTTCGAACTCCTCATGGGGCTCTGTGCTGACAGCTAGCCTGGAGCCTGCTTTGGATTCTGTTGTCTCCCTCTCCCTCTGACCCTCCCCTGTTCAGCTCTCTCTCTCTCTCTCTCTCTCTCAGAAAGAAATAAAACATTTAAAANAGGAATCCTACTCTTCTAGCATCCCACTTTAAATAACAGTCTATTCACTGGGGCACCCGGGTGGCTCAGTCGGTTGAGCGTCTGACTTCGGCTCCAGTCATGATCCTTTGGTTCGTGAGTTCGAACTCCTCATGGGGCTCTGTGCTGACAGCTAGCCTGGAGCCTGCTTTGGATTCTGTTGTCTCCCTCTCCCTCTGACCCTCCCCTGTTCATGCTCGCTCTCTCTCTCTCTCTCTCTCTCAGAAATAAATAAAACATTTAAAAAATAATAACAGTCTATTCAGTTAGTACAACATCGAGAACAAAATTTCCTGTCCAAAATATATGACTTGAAAAATCTTATTTTTGTAGAATTGACAAACTGTTCTATAATTCTGGCTAGAATTCAGATTTTTTCCTTTGCCTGAACTTGGCCCTAATCAATCATCCATATACAACCAAACCCCAAACATACCTCTGCCAGACACTCACCTCAGTAGAAGACTGGATCTTGTCAGGGATCCTATGAAATGCAGAAAGCCCTAAAATCCACAATCTGGTTTTCTGATTCTGCCAGGATTCTCCTGGAATGTTAACTCATTTTTCTCTCTCCATTTGTTAATTAATTAGCTAGTTAATTAATACTTAATTGACTATTTACTAGTAATACACAACTGTAGGATCTAGGCATGAAAGATGGATCAGATATAAACTCTGCAAATCCCAGGGCAGACCTTTCCAAGATAAGGGAGAAGCCTATGCAAAAACATTTTAAATGTAGGAAATGCTTGTGGCACCTGGGTGGCTACGTCAGTTGAGCATCTGACTCTTGGTTTTGCCTGCAGGTCATGATCCCAGGGTTCTGGGAATGAGCCCTGTGTTGGGCTCTGTGAAAGCATCAAGCCTGATTGAGATTCTCTCTCTTTCCCTCTGCCCCTCTGCGCTGCTCTCTCTCTTTCTCTCTCTGAAATTAATTAATTAATTAAGAGGAAATGCTTGATTCTCTTTCCCTGAACCCACCCATTTCCCCATCCACACACAGACCAAATATGTTTTTCCTTATTTACTCATTTTCATAAATGGCAACAGTCTCTAATGTGGGAATGTTGGGAGTACCTGTTTCACTGTGTTATTTCAAATATTAAATAAAGTGGTGTGTAAAATTATTTAACATGCTCATATTATAATTATTCAATATTTATTTGGAGTCTTCTCATTTTGGTGTTTTATTTGTTTTGCTAAAATTTCCAAATGGTTAGTCTGTTCTTGTGTCCTCTCTGTTTTGTTTCCTGATGTCATTGTTATTTTTTATCTTTGCTATTACTTTTCAGGTTTATTTGCTGTAATGAGATATTATGGCCTTTATGACTGTAATATACACGCATATACCCATATGCCCACAAACACACATATATTTTAGGTTTCTTTGCTTTTCAGTTTATGGCCAATTTTAACTGTTATTCAGAGCCTTGAAAAAAAATTTGTAAACCCTATTTTAGAAAAAGTAGAGCCCGGTTTATAGGAAATGTTTTAAAATTTTAACTTTATTGTTGTTCTATGGTTTCTACCATCAACTTGTATTACTGTTCTATCAGATATAGAGTGACATGTATTAATTTTCCCTCTGTCTCTCTTATTGTCAATGTCTTCTTATATTTTAATATTTTTGCTTTATACCATATTCTTTTGTACATAGATATTGTGGATTTAACTTTTTTCATAATAAAATTAGCCTGTTGATCCCTGTGAATTTTTCTTTGTATTATGTTTTTCTGATATTTTAATCATAATAATAGAGACTATTTCTCTCTGAATTTTTTCAACTACATATTTTAAGCTTTCCTGAGTCATAAAGGTAAACTTTAAATTTAACTTTAGTGACTCCTGGCTGGCTCAGTTGGTTAAGCATCCGACTTCGGCTCAGGTCATGATCTCACGGTTCGTAGGTTCAAGTCCCACGTCAGGCTCTGTGCTGACAGCTAGCTCAGCGCCTGGAGACTGTTTCAGATCTGTATCTCCCTTTCTTTCTGACCCTCCCCTGCTCACGCTGTCTCTCTCTCTCCCTCTCAGAAATAAATAAAACATTAAAAAAACAAGAAAATAAATTTAACTTTAATAGAAAAAAATTTACATTGTAATACTAAAATTTCAGATATGTATCTCCATCCCTGTGTTGTAGGTTCTCTTTTCTCTTCTTACGCTTCATAGATTTTTACTTTGCTTGCTTGTGTTTATTATAAGAAATCTACCCATTGTTTTTCTCCCTGCCAGGCAAGGAGTAATTTTGCCTCCTAGGGAACGTTTGACAATGTTTAGACACACTTTTGAATTAAAAAAAATAAATTTTATTTATTTTTGAAAGAGAAACAGCTCAAGTGAGGGAGAGGCAGAGAGAGAGAGAGGGAGACACAGAATCTGAAACAGGCTCCAGGCTCTAAGCTGGCAGCACAGAGCCTAACATAGAGCTCAAACCCATGAGCCGTGAGATGATGACCTGAGCAAAGTTGGGTGCTTAACCCACAGAGCCACCGAGGTGCCCCTGGATACACTTTTGGTTAGCACATGTCAGATAGGTTAAAAGGGCATTTTGCTACTGTCTTCTAGAAACAGAGATTAGGGATGCTGTCAGAGTGTAATGCACAGGGCAAGCTTTCACCACAAACAATTGTCCAGCCTCAAATCTCAATAGTGCTAAGGTTGAAAATCCCGCTTTATAATGAGGAAAGTATATGTATTTACACACATAATTTCGGATTCCTCATAACCTACTTAAAACACCAATATTCAAAGATTGTTTTATTTTAAATTACATTAGAAGTCATCTTTTATTTAATCAGCTATGTACTTGTACTTATATTTCTCAAATTATAATAACTTCAAAATTAGTTTTCCAAAGCATCTGATGCAATTCTACTTTACAGATTTTCTTAATTTTTTCTGAAATTTTAATACATTTTTGTTTTTGAATTTTATTACATTGTAAGTTATCTTGAAATTTCTGATTATTGAACAATCAATTTAGAGATAATTCTATGTTAATAGTATTCAAAAGGGGACTAACAGTTTGAGAATCAATGATTTCTAGTGACATTGTATGTCTTCCTTGCCAAGGAATCTTATTCTTCACAAAGCAAACAAATGACAGGAACAACAAAAAGTTACCCTGAACTATCTAAAGCACTTTTTACCTCTTTAACTATGTCCAGCAGATTTAAAAATCACATTCTTTCCTTCTGTTATATTCACAGGTTCTATGACTCTATTTACTGTCTTTTCCTACAACCCTCCCTTCCCCCACCATACAGGTGCCACACACACACACACACACACACACACACACACACAGAGTGAACATTTTCTGGAGTCCTACGTATCGCAAGATCAAGAGCATTAAGACCCATTCCCTTTTACACTTGTTTTTCTTGGTTTATAGGAGTTAAAGTTTTTGAGTGGATTCAGAAAGAAAAATCAGAAGGGAGTTCAGGAGAAAGAAGTAAACAATTTATCTCAGAAAGTCATTTCTGCACAATGAAAGTGAGAATAAGCTTCCCAGGATTTGCTGTTACCGCCCACTCTGCTATACACATTACTCTATCTATATTAGCCTTGAATGTGCTTCTTCCTATACAGTCCCATTACTCTTGTGATTAGTAGGAGTTTCTCTAAGATTGATAAATGTTTTACCCTTGCCCATACTTTTATGGTTGTTGTAACTGTTTATCATTTTAATATTCCATGTTTATTTTAATAAGAATCTAGGAGGCTGTATGCAAGCCCAACATTATCTCTTTACCAAAATATCTTACACTTTTTTTTTTCAAGTTGGTCCATGTATCTTCTATGAAAAGAACTTCAGGATCATCTCTGTGTACAGAGAAGCCCCATTTTTGGATTCTTCTGACTTTTCGATTCCTTACTCCTTTTAGGCTGCCAAGATGAGCAGAATTCATTGATATCTCTGGAAGGAACTAAGAAGTAATAATACTTATATCAATGCACAGATAGCCTTTATTTCATGGATATCATTTGTGTTGCTGTCTTGACAATACATTCTGTAAAAGTAGCTTTATCTGAGCCTAAGTTGTCATTCTGGCTGGTGTTCAAACAATGACAGGCTACTTAGTGGATTCACCCCTTTCATACAACTTGAAGCACATCATTAATATTATATTCTTGTACAAATGTATACTTTAGGTATATTAATAATTTATATGATATGTTAGAAGTATAGAGAAAATCAAGCAAGAGAGGATGAAGATTGGTAGGGGTAGGACGTAAATTTTAGGCAGAATAATCCATGGAAATTCTCATTGAGAAGGTAACATGAGCAAAAACATGGAGGGATTTTGGAGAAAGAGATTTTTAATAGAAAGATAGCACAGATATAAACTCAACAGGAAAGCTTATTTATACACTTATCAGATTCAAATGCCTCATTACTCATTTGTATATGGTAAGTGACCACTAAATGTTATGCCAATTATACCAGATTATATTTCACTCTTAATATTTATCATTTAACCTGAGATTTTAGAGCTCAGAAGAATTTAGAGATACCCTAGTCTGATTTCCCAATTTCATTGAAAGGCATATGTAAGATGGGGAAAGGAAAGTGCTCTGGCTAAGTAAGGTCTCAGATCTTGAGTATGGGAAATGGAACTAAATCCAGGGCCCTTCACTGGTTTGTAATCCCATACATTTTCTAGTTTACAGATTCTTTGTTTTCAAGTTGTCAGTAGAAAGCATACATGAAAATTAAAATTAAAAAGTTAATCAATAGTAATACATATAAGAAGCATATAAAATAAGTAGATAATGGTCCCAGGTACTTGGAAATATATGGTGAGTATAAATTTATTATTTGCATCTACAAAACAACTATTCCCTTCTCCTGGCTACATTAACATAAACCAAACCACTATATTCCCATCCTTTAGGCTTACAAATTTACTTTTTTTTCTCTGAGGCAAATCTTTAAATTCTTTACCAGATTATGATGATTTTGCGTCTTAAAATAACCCTCTGTGCTTCTCTGGTCATTCTTAATAGCTCGCATCTGTCGGTATCCAGGGACCAGCCAACAGTGGGAAGGAAGATTAAATGAACTGTTAACTGGGGACATTGCTAGAGAAATTGTAATTTAAGTTCAGTTTAGAGACCTTGGCTATTCTGACACTACTATTCCTTTTTTTTTTTTAATTTCACCTTTGAACTAAATTTTCTTAAAATATTAACTATTCATTATCCCAAACTATTTATTAGAAAGATAACTATAGCTTATATGAAAGTTTGGCCAACACAGGTTTAATCCAGCCTCTGTTCAGGTATTAGAACAATCTTGTAATGCCAATTTATCAGCCCAGTCTCTGCAAAAGAACAGATAATACCTCCTCACTTTTATCTAAGCTAATTTGTACTCAGAACTTTTCACTCGTGTGCTTTCCTCCTCACAGATTCTCCTCACAACTCTTATTCTAATACCACATCACCTGAATATGACATGCTCAGGTTCATTCACTGTTTTCTAGAATGTAATAGAGTGATGCACACAGTTGAAGAAATGGAGATTACAAAACTTTAGAGACCGTATTTGCTGATCATCTTTGTTTTGTCTTTATGCCTCACCGTAATGATGTTTCTTGATTCATTTCTTCTATGATTTATTCTCTGTAGACAAAATACTTTTCTATTCTCCACACGTTCTTTTACTCCTCAGTTTCTCTATGTCATTCGCACTCTCATTTAGATCTCTGAATCACATGGGTCTTTTTTTTTATTATCAATGAGCACATCCTGCTGTATTTGTTATTTGTATCTTGTCTTTGGCTAACATGGATTAAAATGACCTTATTAGAGGAAAGCCCAGTAGTGAGAGTTAGCATCACCGAGTTTTTAGGAATCCAGTAGGGTAACTAATAATGTAGCTCTGAACATAGATTGCACCATTATGCTACGAACATAAGAGATGTGGGGAAAATGCTTGAGATTAAAATTAAAAAATATGATTTTTATATTATAGACTTTATTTAAGAACTAAATATACAAGAAAGACAATGATAAACAACTTCCTGTGTACTAGCTAGACACAATATTGCACTGCAACTTGATGGAACAATTATTATTGTATACATCTCCAATATTGGATTCAGGAGTATCAAATTCTAGCACATATTTTATTATTATCCTTACTAGACTATAACAGACATCCATAATGGATTATGATGCTCTTTCTCTGTAATACAGCCTGAGTACCTTCTATCCATATCCTCATAGCAACTACTACATTAATCAAAAAACAACTTTACTAGAGAATTATATATTTAAGAAATCATTCTTCTTAGTATTATAAAATTCAGTTCACAAATCATTAACATCATATGTTATCCTAACATCAAAATACCATGGTCTTTATTATATACCAGGATTTAGGACTGAAATATAAACTGAGATTAAGTCACATAAAGAGTGTCACTGTAGATAAAAGAAAATAGGTATGTGAAATAAAAGATTTGTATTTGTTCTGCAGAATGTGAAAGACTCACAGAGATATGTCTGATTTTATTATATTTTACTATATATTATTTTAAGTTTTATTTTTAAATTATTTTAACATATATTTTATTTTATGGTAAATACATTTGATGTTTTTTGATTAATGTTTACCAGCCCCTATTTGGGGGAATATTCCCAGAGCAGTGCTTCATAGTTTGGCTGGTCAAAATAAGAATGCAATTATCCAGAAGTTCAAATGCCTTCTATGAACAAATAAACCTCCTTTTATAAAAATAACTCTAATAGCTGTAGTAACAAATTGTTTATGTACACTTTAAAATAAGTTTCAATGCACAAAATCCCATTTAATACTTATTAAATAAAAAGAGGCATCCAAATTTTTGACCCTTTAAATCTAATAGGTTTGTCGTGGGAGTAACTATATTAGATAACAGAGACAAATTATTTGGCAGGAAATTGACATCTGATTGAAATTCAAGTTATTACTCTTATTCAACAAAGATCTAATATTTCCCAAGGAACCACTCTTACATAGTTTGTGAAACCATAAAAATAGATTTCTCAAGTTTGTCATTTGTTTTTGTAGAATACTAAGTGTTCATAGAACTTTACACATGGATCTCTTTAATGAACATATAGTTCCTGCAATATGCTACTAAATTTAGTATTTCATTACTTTTCACTTTAAAGACTGACTAGAGGTAAAAATTTGTCTCTTAGAGAATCCTATGTAATACATTTGAATATAAACATGAACAGAAAAGTCTATGGTCATATAAATATATATTTTGTTTTATGATTATTTTAAAAGTTCATATGAAATTCCATTGAAGTTTGAATTTTTAAGAAAGCATTGTCAATAGTCTCATTTTAAAAGTTGCTCAATGTCTGTGGTTTAACATTTAGTGTCAATGGGTATCTGTCATTGTTTTCTCTGTCCTACATCTAACCTCCCAGGTTTGCTGTGTTAGTAAAATATAATAAGAAAAGAAGGAAAAAAAGAATACATCTAATGTAGGTTTACTAAATTGGAAACCCTAAACTAGAGGCAATTTCTGTGGCTTGTGACTAAGAATTTTGACTACTGTCTTCTATCCAATTCCAAGTCATCCTTAAAGACCTTCAAAGAATACCTGTCTCTGAGATACTTTGCTCATGTCCCAATTAACATTTATACCTTTCATCTCAGTGTTCAATTATTTTTAATAATTTCTCAGTGCCACCTGTAATAGTCTGACTGCATTATAATCTCTTTTATAATGGTTTGTATCAGTAAATTTTGGGTAACTTGACAATCATTAATCTTTGTCTCCTAGTTAACTAGCATAAGATCCGTGCCTCAATTTAGGTTATCTGAACTGATTTTAAATAGGAGATTTTATTGTACTTTTATATTTAGCAGTAGTTTTGTTATTTTATACATATCTAGTCATATATTTTTCCAGGTTTCTTTTCAATATCTGGACACACACTACAGCAAAAGCTTAGTGGTACTAAGTAGTACTTAATAGTACTTAGTAGTACAATGAGGGAAATGTTAGGAAGTAGAAAGAAAAAAGAGGATAGAGATAATTTTCTTGTGAGATTGAACACACAAACTCAATTACATTAACTTCAGAATCTAACCAAGTAAGTTAATTGGTCATAAAATATCCCAGAGGTTTAAAAATCAACAATAAAGTAAATCCTAACCTGTTGGCCTATACACATAGGTATGCCTAAATACAAGCCCCTAAATCTATGACTCTGGGTAAAAGGAAAAATTAAGAGGTTTAATAAAGATTTCAAGCCCTGTATACAAAGCTTTAAGTGCTAGTGTGTGAAGGAAACTAAAACAAATAAATACTTTCCGTACCCATGAGAACCATAGAGCTGGAGTTCAGATTGGCATCTACAGTGTGTGTGGCCTAGTTTACCTCTTAAAATGTGCATACAGTGTTCAAGGTTTCAGTTGTCATTATGAAATATGTGGTTTGAATTGTCACGGTGTGTAGCCCGAGATACCCATAAACACAGGGTTTGATGCTTCAGACATCATCTTCCATAATGACCACAGTTTGAGACTCAAATGTATATTATTCATATAGCTTCAGATGCCAACATTTATAGGGTGTTCAGAATATCCTGCACACACATATCCTTGTTCCCATGGTATATAACTCCATTCACTGATAGATGCAGCTTCATATGCCTGACTAATTGCAGACCAAAATTTTCTGCTTGAGGAAATGGAGGAAGGAAGGGAATTTCATAAATAATATGCATGTAGTACTCTTATTAGTCTTTTTTAAAAGGTCCTATTTCATAATACCCATCCAAAATGTTATGCAAAATAAAGACTAAATGTACAAAGCATTTTAAGCATGATTTCTTACATTTTATTTATTTATTTATTTATAAATAGCTTATTGTCAAGTTGGTTTCCATATAACACCCAGTACTCAACCCCAAAAGTGCCCTCCTCCATGCCCATCACGCCCCTTCTCCTCTCCCCCACCCCCATCAGCTCTCAGTATGTTCTCACCATTCAAAAGTCTCTCATGGTTTGTCACCCTCCCTCTCCTCAACTGTTTTTCCCTTCTTCTCCCCCATGGTCCTTCGTTAAGTTCCTCCTAATCTACCTATAAGTGGAAGCATATGGTATCTGTCCTTCTCTGCCTGACTTATTTCACTCAGCATAACACCCTCAAGTTCCATCCACGTTGCTACAAATGGCCAGATTTCATTCTTTCTCATTGCCATGTAGTATTCCATTGTATAGATAAACCACATCTTCACATTTTAGAATATTCTTCCAAAATTAACTTCAATAATGAACTTCCAAAAATAAAACAATACAATTACAATCTAGTAGTTCATGACAACATTGAGTGCTGTGGTATGACTGTATTGATTTTAAGTTATTTTATTTAATTTGATAGCTTCTGGCCATTTTACAAAGGAAATCCTGATAATGATCAGTGAAGCAACATTTTTTAACACATTATTTGCAAGAGAAAATGGGTAGAGAGTCATAGAGGAACAGATATCACTGCTATCATGTAGCTATTATTATGGGATATAGTTAGACCCAGATGTGTCAGTGCCTCATAGAAGAGAATAGATAAGCTGAGAGGTCATGTAGCCTTTACCTGAGATGAGAAAATTGATATTACTAATTGAAGATCTGTTATACAGACAATAAAAAGATATTATATATTAATTATATCTAATTAATATTTAATATATAAATGATAGTGTTCAGTACTGTGGACTATACAGGATTAATAGAATCTTTTAACATTTATCTGATATTTATTGCATACCTAGATCTCAGATATTACAAGCAGTTTGTTGTATATTATATGAGTTTCCTAGCGTGCCCTTAACAAAGTACTGCAAACTTGTTGGCTTTAAACAGCAGAAACTTTTTGTCTAACAGTTCTGAAGACCAGAAGTTCAAAATCAAAGTGCTGGCAGGGTTATGCTACCACTGAAACTTACAGAGGAAGCCTTCCTTGACTTCTAACTTCCGTTTGTTTGCCAGCAGCCTTTGGCTGTTCTTTGTCTTGCAGCTGCACCACTCCAGTTTCTGCTTTTTTGTCACATGATATTCTCCCAGTTTCTCTTTCTTCATATGATCATCTTCTTTTAAGAACGTCAGTCATATTGAATTAGGGGCCCACCCTACTCCAGCATGACTTCATCTTAACTAAGTACATCTGCAACAGTCTTATTTCCAAATAATGTCACATTCTGAGGTTCTAGGGGCTAGGACTTCAACATATCTTTCTCAGGGGAGACACAATTAACCTTAAACATATGTGTTCTCTGATTTCATTATTTAGCTTTGTTTATCAATATTTTACAAATGAACTCTAAGTTAAAGAAAATTAATGGACTTCCAAATAGTAATTTGAGGAGTTGACATCTGAACCTCATTTTTCTAATCACAAAGCCAGTGAGGAAATTTTCATGAAAAACAGCTAACTAAAATATAAAACATAGTTAAATCAATGCCACTAAGTGTAGTGGAAGCCAAAGCGGGTAATTAATTACTTCTGACTGGAAGATCATGAGAGGCTTAACATGGGTTATTACACTTAAGTTCAACCTTAGTGGATGAGTTGGAATTGATTAGGGAGAGGAGAAATGTAAAAAGGCTGGGTGAGCTTTGAAAAAAGTATAGAAAGATCATGGTTATTTAAATCAATTGTCTCTTTCAGCTGCAGGTTACAAATCTCAGAAAACCCCACTCAATCTCACTAAAACAAAAAGGAATTTTATTGGTCCACATAATTCAAACCCCAGAAATAGTTCAGGATTCACTGTTAGCCTAATTTAGTGGATCCAGGTCTATGGATTTCACTTGAAAATCCTTAGGTATGTCTTCCTCCTATAGGCTTTCGTCTCAGGCTCTTTCTCTTATGGTGGTATAATAGCATTAGGAATTTTCCCGTATACCAGGACTTCCAGACACACACACACACACACACACACACACACACACACAGAGAGAGAGAGAGAGAGAGAGAGCATTTTCCCCTGGCATTAAAAGAAAGAGTCCTGTGTTTCTAACTCATTTCACACATGTCCACTCTTAATGCAATCACTGTGTGCTATAAATGAGAATACGAATGTAAAGAATTTAGAACAAGGCATGGAACAGCATTAGTGTTATATAGATGTTAGTTGGTTTTACTAGGTGTCTGTTCTTGGTTACCCAGAGAACCCTGCCTATACCTCTGTCATTATACCTGATATATTATACAGATATTTCATCATTCCAGTGAATATCCCTCACTATTCTGAGTTTCTTAATAGTTGACTATCATGTCTTACTCATCTTATATCCCCAGAGACTATCATTTTGTATAGCTTGTGTTTGTTAATGAAAAGATGCTTGGATAAATTTAAAACATTATTGAAATTAGGAAACAAGACCAGACAATTTGTATAAGAGGAAACAAATTAAATCCACTATCATAGACACTATTTTCATTATGTAAATATATAATTTTGTTATTAATTTGAAAAAGCAAGAGATATTGTATTGATATATTGGTTTCAATTACTTGTTAACTCGATGGAACTTCAGGACTTTTGTTGGTGAGGTGAAGTTTTGTTCTTTTTAAAGTAACAAAATTAGAAAGTACTAGAGATTTACCACTCAATTCAACAGATTTTTTATTAGTCGTCAGTTATATATGGTACCAACTATATTAAGTGTTACAGGTAAAAAGGTATTGAGACAGTCATGATCCTAAAAATATTTATTGGTGTGACATGTCATATTTAAGTAAACATGTCGTGGCCATGATTTCAAGTTTGCATTAAACTTCAAAGCAGCATAATCTTTCTGGAAACTAGACATCTTAGATGTATCATTAGAAATATGCATATTCTAAGCAACATGCACATTATGGTTGTGCTAATGTCAAGGTTCATTACGTTGATTATATTGATTATATTTTATCTATTTTACATGAATACAACTTTTACTATCAGATTCCTCTTCTGTTTCTAAAATAAGTTTGTTGTAATTTCAAATATAATTTTTTGGTAATATCTGTTCTTTCTTAAGAAATTCCAGTCTGGTTTATATTATAAGCAAACACACAAAATGAGCCATATTTTGACCAGAGTAGATATATAGTCAGATCTTTAATAATCACCATTCTTTTACACTATCTTATTTAACAGAAGATACATTTTGATCATTACCTCAAGGTTTCTTTGTACTTCATTATGGAGATAACTAACATGAAGTTTTCACTGATTGATCCCCTTCTCTGTTAATTCACATAACAGATCTTCTTTTTAATATTAATTTTAACATTGATTTTCTGAATATTTATGAGCATACGAATTATTTACTAGAAGTCTCTTACTCTCAGGTATTGTATCCCTTAGACAGCAATATCTAGTAGAAAACTTCTTGTTCAAACCTTCAGTTTAGGTCTGACAGTTCTTTTATGAAATAGTAACAGGACTGAGTTCAGGGCGTTTATTATTATCACCTCAACATTGACTAGGAACTGGGAAATTTATTGGGTGCTTTGTTTTGTTTTTGCTTTTCTATGAAATACAAATCCAGCGCAATTTTAGTAGAGAAGCAGGAAGCAGTGACCCGGTATGTTTGGCAAATTTCCTTTTTGGTGTTCATTCATACTGAATATCTCTTTATCCAGCTCACAAAGTTAGCCCTTTTAAAAGATCAAGCTAAAATGTAGACAAAATTGTCTCTCCTTAGTTTCTTTTAAAACAGTTCCCATAATGATCTTTTGAAAATCCTATAAAATAAAAATAAGAATAAAAAAGAAAAAGTTTTCAAAGACAAAATTTTTTATCATACTCACCTCATTTCATACAGTTTCTCCAAAATATCAGCTGTTTTTTCACATCCTCAAGTAGATGTCATTTCAGTAATAATGGACCAGGCTTTCTTCTGTCAAAATGCTGAGTTTCATCCTATTTTTCACAAAGGAAGAATCTTTTCCTAAGCAATTTGAACCTTTTCTCTTTTTTTTATGTTTTATTTATTTCTGAGAGAGAGAGAGAGACAGCGTGAGCAGGGGAGGGTCAGAGAGAGAGGGAGATACAGAATCGGAAGCAGGCTCCAGGCTCTGAGTTAGTTGTCAGCACAGAGCCCGACGCGGGGCTTGAACCTATGAACTATAAGATCACAACCTGAGCTGAAGTCGGACACCTAACCGACTGAGCCACCCAGGCGCCCCAGTTTGAACCTTTTCAAATTAAATTCAGAGCATCAAGTTCCAGCCACCAGTACTCCTTAGATCCTTTGGAACTCCTTCAAAATCATATTTTATGGTCCAAAAAAACCCCACTTTCTCTATTAAGAAATTAATTGAAAGGTAATTGTATAATGCTAGATATCTTCTTCAGGGTGTATTTAGATGATATTAAGGCTATGTATAACAAGAAGTTCCCAACAGTGACAGGGAGAGTTGTATGCCTCATTAGAAGTGTTAACCAATTATAATCAAGGAAAGCACTACTTTGACAGTTGGAGTGTTGGCTCAAACAAGAGGATGACTTCTGGACATTCATGAGATTTTCTGGTAGAGGAGTGTGGTAATTGGAGGGTGCTGGATTCCAACCGGGTAAGGATCATGATATTATAAAGATTTTTGGAAACATCATAGTGATAATTTGAGACACAAGTTGAAAGAATCTTGGAAACGGTCATTAAACAGTCATTTGATGTTACCTATTGAAAAGTTAAACACTTTGATGCTGATTTAAATGGATCTTTTGGGAAGTCCCTGAAAGAAATAGTAAAGTCATTTGCAACTTTTATCTTACCGGGCAGAAGTTTTCTAGAGTAGTAGAGTAATATTGCCGTATAGTCGACAATAAAGTGTTTAGACGCAGAAGGTCACATGCCTTCAGGAAGCATGTCCAAACATGTTAAAATTCAGGGTCTAATTTGTTTATAGAATTAAACTAAGAAATCTAGGTTCCTGAATCATTAGACTAGCATTTTACTCTACCACAATACATTCCTAATTTCATTTTTCATGATGACAATAGATTGGCTGATGTGTTATCTCAAATTTAATTGACAAAGAATGACATGTGAACATGGAGATAGATTAATTATAATTGAAACACTTCTTTTGTGAGAGAGACTGCAGAGGTGACCAGAATCCATAGGCATTGAGTAAAGATACCTGTATTCAGGAAAACAGTGAATATGCTTCTGCAGCAAAATGTGATGGACCCTTTGAGTTTTCACTAAGAATGTTCATTAGGATTCAGCTTATGCATTACCTATGCAAAAGATGTTATTTCATGCCTATACCACAATACTTTATTTTTTTATTTTTTTAGTGTTTAGTTATATTTGAGAGAGAAGGAGAGAGAGAGAGAGCGAGAGAGAGAGAGAGAGAGAATGAGCAGAAGAGGGGAAGAGAAAGAGGGAAAGAGGAAGACAGAATCTGAAGCAATCTTCAGGCTCTGAGCTGTTAGCACAGAGCCCTACATAGGGCTCAAACTCACAAGCCGTGACATCATGACCTGAGCTGCAGTTGGAGGCTTAACCAACTGAGCCACCCAGGCACCTCTGTACCACAATACTTTAAAGAACACAAAGATGCACTAAAATTAACACAACTACACATCGTGAAATATATATTTATTAACCAACAAACAAGTTTTATGAATTAGTTGACCTATAAAAACATCTTGAGGAAGGATTTTCAAAAATAATTTTCTTTCAAAAATATTAAATTAATATCCATATAGTATGTTCATTAAAGCAAACTTTTAAAAAACATCTTAATAAAGAACAACCAAATAATAATTCTTGATACATATTCATACTCTTCACTCAGTTTCTTAGCCCTAATTATTTTTGAGAGAGAGAGCGCTTAAATGTGCACAAGCAGAGGAGGGCAAGAGTGAAGGAGAGACAGAGAAGCTGAAGAGGGCTCCATGCTGACAGCAGAGCCTGAGGTGGAGCTTGAATGGGGCTTGAACAGGGCGACTCAAAAGGGACTTCAATGGGGGACTCCAATGGGCTTGAACCCATGAACCATGTATCATGAGGTCATGATCTGTACTGAAGTCAGATGCTTAACCAACTAAGTCACTCAAGCAACCCAAGCATCTGACTCTAGATTTTGGTTCAGGTCATGATCTCATAGTTCAAAGATTTGAGCTTTGTATCAGGCTCCATGCTGATGATGCAGAGCCTGTTTGGGATTCTTCCTTCCCTCTCTCTCTGTCCCTTTCCCACAGACACACACACTCTAAAAACAAATAAATAAACTTAAAAAAATAAATAAGTAAATGATTTTCAGCAAATACACTTTCACAATGATATTTAAAAATTTTTAACATCATCTGCAATCATTTTAGAGTTGCATTTTACAACTAATAAATTCTAATTATTTATACTTCTAATTAACTTTTCTCTAAAAACCAAGTTGTTTTTAATTGAGAAAATATTCTTTCTGGAGATGTTAATTCCTTGTAAATGTAGAATCTTCTCTATTCTTTCTTTAAATAGGGTGGATAATATTTTTTAAGTACAGACTTTTGATCAGGATACTTTTCTTTTTTTTTTTCTTAAATAGTTTATTGTCAAGTTGGTTTACATGTAACACCCAGTGCTCATCCCAACAAGTGCCCAAATCCATGCCCATCACCCTCCTTACCCTCTGACCCACCCCCCTCAGCCCTCAGTTTGTTCTCAGCATTCAAGAGTCTCTCATGGTTTGCCTCCCTCCCTCTCCCCAACTATTTTTCCCCTTCTTTTCCCCCATCATCCTCTATTAAGTTCCACCTAATCCACCTATATGGTATCTGTCCTTCTCTGCCTGACTTATTTCGTTAAGCATAACAACCTCATTGCTTTTCCATCCACGCTGCTACAAATGGCAAGCTTTCATTCTCTCTCATTGCCATGCAGTATTCCATTGTATAGATGAACTACATCTTGTTGATACATTCATCAGTTGATGGACACTTCGGCTCTTTCCATGTTTTGTCTATTGTTGAGAGTGCTGCTATGAACATTGGGGTACGTAGGCCCCTACATCAGCACTCCTATATCCCTTGGGTAAATTCCTATTGCTGGGTCATAGGGAAATTCTATTGTTAATTTTTTGATGAAACTCCATACTGTTTTCCAGAGGGGCTGCACCAATTTACATCCCCACCAACAGTGCAAGAGGGTGCCCATTTCTCCACATCCTCACCAGCATCTATAGTCTCCTGATTTGTTCATTTTAGCCACTCTGACCCACATGAGGTGGTATCTCAGCGTGGTTTTGATTTGTATTCCCCTGATGATGGACACTGAACATCGTTTCATGTCTGTTGGCCATCTGGATGTCCTCTTTGGAGAAGTGTCTGTTCATGTCTTCTGCCCATTTCTTCACTGGATTACTTGTTTTTCGGGTGCGGAGTTTGGTGAGTTCCTTATAGATTTTGGATATTAGCCCTTTATCTGATATGTCATTTGCAACTATCTTTTCCCATTCAGTCAGTTACCTATTAGTTTTACTGATTGTTTCCTTTGCCCTGCAGAAGCTTTTTATCTTGATGAGGTCCCAGTAGTTCATTTTTGTTCTTGATTCCTTTGCCTTTGGGGATGTGTCAAGTAAGACATTGCTGCGGCTGAGGTCGAAAGGTTTTTTCCTGCTTTCTCTTCTAGGGTTTTGATGATTTCCTGCCTCACATTCAGGTCCTTTATCCATTTTGAGTTTATTTTTCTGTGTGGTGTGAGAAAATGATCGAGTTTCATTCTTTTGCAAGCTGTTGTCCAGTTCTCCCAGCATCATCTGTTAAAGAGGCTGTCTTTTTTTCTATTGGGATATTCTTTCCCGCTTTGTCAAAGATTAATTGGCCCTACATTTGTGGGTCCAATTCTGAGTTCTCTATTCTATTCCATTGGTCTATGTGTCTGTTTTGTGCCAATACCATACTGCCTTGATGATGACAGCTTTGTAGTAGAAACTAAAGTCTGGGATTGTGATGCCTCCCATTTTGGTTTTCTTCTTCAATATAACTTTGGCTATTCAGGGTTTTTTGAGGTTACATACAGATTTTAGAATAGTTTGTTCTAGTTTCTGAGAAGAATGCTGGTGTAATTTTGATTGGGATTACATTGAATGTGTAGATTGCTTTGGGTAGTAACGACATTTTAACAATATTTATTCTTCCAATCCATGAGCATGGAATATTTTTCCATTCTTTTGGGTCTTCTTTAATTTCCTTCATAAGTTTTCTATAGTTTTCATCATACAGGTCTCTTATATCTTTGGTTAGGCTTATTCCTAGGTATTTTATGTGTGTGTGTGTGTGTGTGTGTGTGTGTGTGTGTGTGCAGTTGTGAATGGGATCAGTTTCTTGATTTCTCTTTCTGTTGCTGCACTATTGGTGTATAAAAATGCAAACAATTTCTGTATGTTGATTTTGTTCTCTGCTACTTTGCTGAATTCATAGATCAGTTCTAATTGGCTTCTGGTGGAATCTGTCAGGTTTTCTATTTAGAGTATCAGTCGTCTGCAAAAAATGAAAGTTTGACTTCTTCTTCGCCAATTCTGATGCCTTTTATTTCCTTTTGTTGTCTGCTGACACTAGGACTTCCAGCAATATGTTAAACAACAGTGGTGAAAGTGGACATCCCTGTCGTGTTCCTGATTTCAGTTTTTCCCCATTGAGGATGATGTTAGCTGAGGGCTTCTCATAGATGGCTTTTATGATGTTTAAGTAAGTTCCTTCTATCCCGACTTTCTCGAGGGTCTTTATTTAGAAGGGATGCTGTATTTCGTCAAATGCTTTTTCTGCATCAATTGGCAGGATCATATGGTTTTTATCTTTTCTTTTGTTAATGTGATATATTACACTGATTGATTTGCGAATATTGAACCAGCCCTGTAGCCCAGGAATGAATTCCACTTGATCTTAGTGGATAATTCTTTTTATGTGCTGTTGAATTCGATTTGCAAGTATCTTGTTGAGGATTTTTGCATCCATATTCATCAAGGATATTGGCCTGTAGTTGTCTAATTTTTTTTGCTGGATCTCTGTCTGGCTTGGGAATCAAAGTGATGCTGGCTTCGTAGAATGACTCTGGAAGTTTTTCTTCGATTTCTATTTTTTGGAATAACTTGAGAAGAATGGGTATTAATTCTGTTTTAAATGTCTGGTAGTGGGGCACCTGGGTGGCTCAGTCGGTTGGGCATCCTACTTCGGCTCAGGTCATGATCTCATGGTTCATGGGTTTGAGCCCCGCATCGGGCTCTGTGCAGACAGCTCAGAGTCTGGAGCCTGTCTTCAGATTCTGTGTCTCCCTCTCTGACCCTCCCCTGCTCGCACTGTCTCTCTCTCTCTCTCTCAGAAATGAATAAAAACATTTTAATAAAAAAATAAAAAATAAATAAATGTCTGATAGAATTCCCCAGGGAAGCCATGTGGCCCAGGGCTCTTATTTGTTGGGAGATTTTTGATAACTGATTCAATTTCCTCACTAGTTATGCGTCTGTTCAGATTTTCTATTTCTTCCTGTGTGGATTTTGGTAGTAGTGTGTGCTTAGGAATTTGTCCATTTCTTCTAAGTTGTCCAGTTTGTTGGCATATAATTCTTCATAGTATTCCCTGATAATTGCTTGTATTTCTGAGGGGTTGGTTGTAATAAGTACATTTTTATTCATGATTTTGTCATTTGGGTGTTCTCTCTTTTCTTTTTGAGCAGCCTGGCTAGAGGTTTATCAATTTTGTTTATTTTTTCAAAAAACCAACCCTTGATTTCATTGATCACTTCCACTGTTTTTTTTTTTTTATTCTATATTGCTTATTTCCGCCCTGATTTTTATTATTTCTCTTCTCCTACTGGGTTTTGGGTGCGCTTGTTGCTCTCCTTCTGGTTCCTTTAGGTGCGCTGTTAGATTTAGTATTTGTGCCTTTTCCAATTTCTTGAAATAGGCCTGGAGTTCAATGTACTTTCCTCTTAGGACTGCTTTTGCCACATCCCATAGAGTTTGGGATATTTAATTTAATATTCATTTGTTTTCATTTATTTTCTAATTTCTTCTCTAATTGCCTGATTGGCCCATTTGTTCTTTAATTTTTTTATGTCTCTATTTTATTTTGAGTGAGAGACAGACAGAGAGCAAATGAGGGAGGGAGACACAGAATCTGAAAGAGGCTTCAGGCTATGAGCTGTCAGCACAGAGCCTGATGATGGGCTTGAACCTATGGACTGTGAGATCATGACCTGAGCTGAAGTCGGACGCTTATCCTACTGAGCCACCCAGCTGCCCCTGGCCCATTCGTTCTTTAGTAGAGTGTTCTTTAACCTCCATGTTTTTGGAGTTTTTCCAGATTTCTTCCTGTGGGTGATTTCAAGTTTCATAGCATTGTGATCTGAAAGTGTGCATGGTATGATCTCAATTCTTTTATATTTCTTGAGGGCTGCTTTAGGTCCCAGTATGTGACATATCTTGGAGAATGTGCCACGCACACTTGAGAAGAAAGTGAATTCCATGGCCTCAGGATGTAGAATTCTAAATANGCTTATCCTACTGAGCCACCCAGCTGCCCCTGGCCCATTCGTTCTTTAGTAGAGTGTTCTTTAACCTCCATGTTTTTGGAGTTTTTCCAGATTTCTTCCTGTGGGTGATTTCAAGTTTCATAGCATTGTGATCTGAAAGTGTGCATGGTATGATCTCAATTCTTTTATATTTCTTGAGGGCTGCTTTAGGTCCCAGTATGTGACATATCTTGGAGAATGTGCCACGCACACTTGAGAAGAAAGTGAATTCCATGGCCTCAGGATGTAGAATTCTAAATATATCTGTCAAATCCATCTGCTTTAATGCGTCATTCAAGTCCATTGTTTCTTTAGTGATTTTCTGTCTCGTTGATCTATCCATTGCTGTAAGTGGAGTATTAAAGTCCCCTCCTATTAGCATTAAGTGTACTTTTCTTAAACAACATTTTTTCCCATGTTATCTCTTATTGTGATTATTTTAGATGCTTTAGTATTGTAGATTACCATTTTATTCCATCCCATAAAGTACATATCACTATAATAGATTTATATATACATGTAATACATATATATACATATATGTAATATATTACAATATGTAATATACATCAGCCATCCACTCCCTTAAAAATTACTACAGTTCAGCTTCTATATATATATGCAAGTACTTAGGAGTCACGATAAGTATGTTTTCTTTACATTTGGAAAATATTGAATGTTGGTTAGAATTAATTATGAATTATGTATGCACCACAACTGATTTCAATTACATTTCAATTTCATTTTTTTAACTTATTTTAGTAAAAACATTCTTCTACCATGATGTTTGCTCTACCAAATTTGCACTTTTAATTATAAAATAAATTACTGTTATTTTCAATAATGAATTTTAGTCGAGTTTATAATAAATTTACTGTAATATCAAATGTCACATTAACGTTCTTTAAGTTTTTATTTAAATTTTAGTTAATTAACATTCAGTGTAATATTACTTTCAGGTATACAATATAGTGATTCAACACTTCCATACATCTTGAAGTTATCCTCACAACAAGTGCCCTCCTTAATCTCCATTACCAATCAACCCACACCCTACCCACCTCCCTTCTCAAGCATCACACTAATTTTAATAGCTTTACTTTGACTCCTAGAATTGGAGGAAAGAAACTTGAACTATTAATAGATTTAACTTTTCTGATTTATATTTTAAGTCCCTGAGTGTGCTATTGTCAAATGACATCATTTTAACTTTTTGTGTCATTATTATTTTTTTTAAAGGGCCAATGCTAACAGATCTTATTTCATACAGAAGAAACCTTTCATTGAAAATGATAAAAAGTTAATTTAGGAGAACTCATATGATCTGAATGAAAGCTCACACTTGATAAAATGGTATGTAAATGCATTTTGATGGTTCTGTATGACAAATTCTCATCATGGAACACATTCTAATTAAATTAACTATAATGTTTTAAATAGATCCTGGAACTAATAGAGCAGATTTGCAGTGATCGTTTTCATAGGAAATGATAACACAATAGTTTTAGGAGATGATAAATGTTTACATTTTATTGAGTTTTTAAACAAATTAAATACTTTTTTCCACTGTACATGAACTTTTTATCTCATTGCTACAGAAAAGCATTACTGCAGAATAAAAAAGCATTTTTTAGTAGTAACACAAATAGTTGCACATTATTGCATAAAACATATTTTAAAAACACTGTAGCAAGATATTTTAACTGCTCTCTATAATCCTTTCAAACCCTATGGTAGGGCTCTTTATTCTTTATTGCCCAAATTATATTTCACATTTATGAAGATACAAATTCTACTTCCAGCTAATCCAACTGACTGGCATTCTGGTGGCTTCATGAATCTGGTGGGCTTCAGCACTCTCCAAGGCATCCCAGCAGCATTAATTAGGTTCTGGACTATAGTACCCAAGCGCCTTTATATTATCAGCAAATATTCTGAATATTCAGCTCAAAAGAGAGGTGGGAGTTAAGTTTAGACTGGAATAGCCAATGAAAAGACAAAAAAAAAGGGGGGGGTATTATTACTATTAATTACTATTACTATTAATAGTCTCTCATATTTAACTACAGGTTGAAGAACTCTGCTTTGCATATATGCCTGACCTGGTACAAGAGGACAAGATAGCAGAAGCTGGAACAGCAAGTGTGAGCCCACCAATCTCATACTGGCTTATTAAGCTATTAGTGCTTATATTTTGTTTAAAGATGTTGAAAAATTCAGGCAAATGCTAAACCAGGCTGACAGGAAACCCAATAGCAGGAATCAACTAGAACCTTCCATGTTAAACCGGATTTTATAGATTTACTTATAGGCTTCTCATATGACTAGCTACATTCTTAGATTTTGTTCTGGCATTCTTTTTAATTTGCTATTGATTTATTCAATTTATTGATTGCTGTCTGGCATGGCTTTTCCTTCCTTTACTGAATTGCCTCTAAAGTTATATTAGTAATGATTTAATGTTTTGCTTTTTTTCCCACTGTGACATTATTCTGTTTCATTATTCAGACATTTTGATATATAAGTCATTGGAAGGTTTAATAGTTTTTTGAAAAGTATGGAATGAAAGAGTCAGTCCTGCCATTTTAGAAAAACTGGATGCTGCTTCTCTTTCTATGTGAGTAGCATGAAGTTAAAACTGGGCTCAGGATCTGGACAAATTAAGTTCAGATGCCAAACCTACCAGCTTGGGCAACCTAGATACTTAACCCCTCTGTGCTCCAATAACATCATCTGTATTCTTATCAGGCAGGTTTTTCCATGGGGATTAAGTGAGTTAATAAAAGTAAATTGCTTAAAAGATACCAAGCTCATTCAATGTGCTATAGTCATTATCATGAGGCTACAGCATCATATCTATTCTGTTCTTACTTGCTACTCCTCTGCCTTTTTTCTTACTATTATACTTACTCTTCAACTCATTGTGGACTATAAATGCTGACATTTATATTATCCACATCCTATTCGAGGTCTTATTCCAGCTTGACCTTGGTTTTGTTTAAAAATTTGAACGATGGAAGCTCAAACCATATAGCACATTGCCTGACCCCTGTGTGGGTTCAAGAAATAGTGGCTGCTTGTTATTGTCACTGAAGCTGCTTGGTGAGATTAGTGGTAACACTGTCATGGTCATTATCCCTACTTTATATTATAATTTGAGATATTATTATTCCCATTTCTTAGAATCAAAACATAAAGGATTTGATGTGCACAAACCATTTGTCAATGTATTTCTTACATGAATATATGTTCAGTTATTTTAACAGAAAGCGGAGATGGCAAACCAAAAGCTACCTTGTTGAAGTTAGGAATCAAATTCTGAAGCTATTGTCTGTTTCTTTGTTTAGTTAGTATATTTTCCTGAGCAAAGAAAAATTATATTGTAAGTATGAATTCCTGAAATATTAATTTGTCTCACTTTAAGCAGACTAAATCACTTCAACATGAAAAGTTATGTTGAGTGTGTTCATTTATTAATGCATTTTATTATAATTAAATCTACTTTCTTCACAATTGTTCCCTTACGGTAAAATTGATGATTATCTATCCTTTCATCATTCAAAAAGAAATTATTTCTCTATAAATTTAGGATCACTTGATACCAAAGCAAAAAAAAAAAAATGTTTGTTTCTTTGTTTATTTTTACTATTTAAAATTTTTAAAAATGTTTATTTATTTTTGAGAGAAAGACAGAACATGAGCCAGGAAGGGGCAGAGAGAGAGAGGGAGATATAGAAACCAAAGCAGGTTTTAGGCTCTAAGCTGTCAGCATAGAATCCAACGCAGGGCACAAGCCCAAAAACCATGACATCATGACTTGAGCCAAAGTTGGATGCCTAACCTACTGAGCCACCCAGCTGCCCCCTTAATTTTTTTTAATGTGGATTTTATACCATATCTTTACTGGAGAAAAATCCTTTTGAGTCAATTAGTGGCATTTCTGAATGCCATCTTTAGCTTTGCAATAAAAAGCAAATTTGTTAGGAAATATAGAATGTGTTTACTCCATGGAGATTGACAGAAATAACCAAAAGAAAGAAAAATCTTGAAATTTACTCACAGGTAATATCATCCTCAATGGGGAAACTCTGAGAGATTTTCCTCTCTAGTCAGGAACAAGACAGAGATTTCCATGCTCACTATTATTATTTAGCATAGTGCTCAAGTCCTAGCCATAGCAATCAGACAACAAAAAGAAATAAAACGCATCCAACTTGGCAAGGAAGAAATCAAGCTTTCGCTGTTTGCAGACAATATGATACTATATGTAGAANCTTTGAATCCATCTTTAGCTTTGCAATAAAAAGCAAATTTGTTAGGAAATATAGAATGTGTTTACTCCATGGAGATTGACAGAAATAACCAAAAGAAAGAAAAATCTTGAAATTTACTCACAGGTAATATCATCCTCAATGGGGAAACTCTGAGAGATTTTCCTCTCTAGTCAGGAACAAGACAGAGATTTCCATGCTCACTATTATTATTTAGCATAGTGCTCAAGTCCTAGCCATAGCAATCAGACAACAAAAAGAAATAAAACGCATCCAACTTGGCAAGGAAGAAATCAAGCTTTCGCTGTTTGCAGACAATATGATACTATATGTAGAAAACCTGAAAGACTCTACCAATAAAATTGTTAGAACTAATACACAAATTTAGCAAAGTTGCAGGATATAAAGTTAATGAACAAAAATCTGTTGCATTTCATACAGTAATAATGAAGCAGCAAAAAAAAAATAAATAATAAATAAAAATAAACAAAGAATTGATTCCATTTACAATTGCACCAAAAACCATAAGGTATTTAGGAATAAACCTAACCAATGAGGTGAAAGATCTGCACTCTGATAACAATAGAACCCTTGTGAAAGAAATTAAAGATGACACAAAGAAATGGAAAAACATTCCATGCTCATGAATTTGAAGAACAAATATTGTTAAGATGTCTATACTACCAAAGCAATCTACACATTTAATTCAATCCCTATCAAAATACTACCATAATTTTTCATAGAGCTAGGATGCACAATCCTAAAACTTGTATGAAACCACAAAATACCCCAAAGGGGCAAAGGAATCTTGAAAAAGAAAAGCAAAGCTGGAGGAATCATTTTCCAGACTTCAAGCTACATAACGAGGCTGTAGTCATCAAGACAGTATGGAATTGGCACAAAAACAGACACATAGATCACTGGAATAGAAAACCGAGAAATGGACCCATAACTATGTGGTCAACTAATCTTTGACAAAGCAGGAGAGAATATCCAA